>NC_133178.1:2192500-2237500 GCF_049306965.1 Danio rerio
ACATCAGACACACACACACACAAAATCAGAGACACACACGACATCAGATACACACAACATCACACACAACATCAGACACACACACACACACACACACACACACACATGAAATCAGAGACACACACGACATCAGATACGCACAACATCACACACAACATCACACACACACACACACGAAATCAGAGACACACACGACATCAGATACGCACAACATCACACACAACATCAGACACACACACACACACGAAATCAGAGACACACACGACATCAGATACACACACAACATCACACACAACATCAGACACACACACACACACACACACACGAAATCAGAGACACACACGACATCAGATACACACACAACATCACACACAACATCAGACACACACACACAAAATCAGAGACACACACGACATCAGATACACACAACATCACACACAACATCAGACACACACACACACAAAATCAGAGACACACACGGCATCAGATACACACAACATCACACACAACATCAGACACACACACACACACACGAAATCAGAGACACACACGACATCAGATACACACAACATCACACACAACATCAGACACACACACACACACACACACACGAAATCAGAGACACACACGACATCAGATACACACAACATCACACACAACATCAGACACACACACACACACACACACACAACATCAGATACACACACACACACGAAATCAGAGACACACACGACATCAGATACGCACAACATCACACACAACATCAGACACACACACACACACACAAAATCAGAGACACACACGACATCAGATACACACAACATCACACACAACATCAGACACACACACACACACACACACACGACATCAGATACACACACACACACGAAATCAGAGACACACACGACATCAGATACGCACAACATCACACACAACATCAGACACACACACACACACGAAATCAGAGACACACACGACATCAGATACACACAACATCACACACAACATCAGACACACACACACATACACACGAAATCAGAGACACACAAAACATCAGATACACACACAACATCACACACAACATCAGACACACACACACACACACACACACACACGAAATCAGAGACACACACGACATCAGATACACACAACATCACACACAACATCAGACACACACACACACACACACGAAATCAGAGACACGCACGACATCAGATACACACAACATCACACACAACATCAGACACACACACACACAAAATCAGAGACACACACGACATCAGATACACACAACATCACACACAACATCAGACACACACACACACATGAAATCAGAGACACACACGACATCAGATACGCACAACATCACACACAACATCACACACACACACACACACACGAAATCAGAGACACACACGACATCAGATACGCACAACATCACACACAACATCAGACACACACACACACACGAAATCAGAGACACACACGACATCAGATACACACACAACATCACACACAACATCAGACACACACACACACACACGAAATCAGAGACACACACGACATCAGATACACACACAACATCATATATATACTCACACGAAATCAGACACACAAACAACATCATACACACACAACATCACATATACACACAGATGAAATCAGTAACACACACATAACAACACACACAACATCAGGCGACACACACTACATCAGGCGTCACACGCAACATCACACACATCATCATATACAGCATCACTCACAAACACGCAACATCATACACACACACAAAATCAGACACACACAAGACATCAGGACACACACATCAGACACACTCACACAACAGCATACACACACACACACGCGAGCGCAATATCAGACACAAATATAAACACACACATATAAACATACAACATCAGACCCACACAGAATCAGACACACAAAACACACACACATCAGGCCATATGTACACACAATATCAGACACAAACACACACAAACGCACGTATGAAATCAGGAACACACAAAACATCAGACCCAAACAGCATCAGATGTAAACACACACACACACACAACATTAAAACACACACACACATATGACATCACGCCAAACCTCCGCACATCATACACAACATCATACGCATCATACACAACGTCAGACACACACAGCATCACACACAACATAATTTACAGCATCACTGACAAATATGCAACATTACACCCACACACAAAATCTGACAAGCACACACACAACATCATATATACACACATACAACATCAGACACACTCACGAAATCAGACACGCACAACATCAGACACACACACACACACAACATCATATATACACACACATACAATATCAGACACACACACAAAATCTAAGACACGCACAACATCAGACACACACACACACAACATCATATATACACACACATACAATATCAGACACACACACAAAATCTAAGACACGCACAACATCAGACACACACACACACAACATCATATATACACACACATACAATATCAGACACACACACAAAATCAGACACACACAACATCAGACACACACACACACACACACACATAACATCATATATACACACACATACAACATCAGAGACACACACAAAAAATCAGTGACACGCACAACATCAGACACACACACACAACATCAGACACACACACACACACATAACATCATATATATACTCAAATAAAATCAGACACACAAACAAGACCATACACACACAACATCATTTATACACACAAACATGAAATCAGTAACACACACATAACAACACACACACACACACACACAACATCACACACAAAAAATCAGACAAACACAAAACATCAGAACACACACATCAGACACACTCACACATCATACACACACACACACACACACAACATCAGACACAAATTTAAACACACACACCTGGCATCAGGCCACACACAGCATAACACACTCACACAACATCAGACTCACACAGAATCAGACACACAAACACAAACACACACACAACATTAAGCCACAAGTACACACAATTTTAGACAAACACACACACAAACACACACACACACAAACACATATATGACATCAGGCCACACACACACAACCTCACACACAAAACATCAGACCTAAACAGCATCAGACACACACACAACATTAAAAACACACACACATAACATCCGACATACACACATGACATCATGCCAAACCCACACACAACGTCACGTACAAACACAACACCAAACACACACACACATTATAAAGTCACACACAACATCACAGTTACACAACATTAGACAAACACATACAGCATAAGACAGAGACAAAGCATCACACACACACACACACATGACATCAGGCCAAACATACACACAACATCCCACACACACAACATCAGACACACACTGACACTGACTTCATTTCCCGAGCTCTGCGCTCTGTTTCTCTCAGTGTGTGTGTCCTCCAGGGCTGCGATGGCGCTGTCAATCACCTCAGCACCTGTGTGAAGCGGTAGTGAGGGGGCGGAGTCAGTGTCTGAGCGTTTCTCCACCTCCACCAACCTCTTCCTGAGCTGCTCCACCTGTCAATCACAGCACATGGACACGCCCACTATGATATGGTCACTGAAGGATGTCAACAAACCATCCGAAACTCCTGTCCAGAAAACACACACGACTGAAGAGTTTCTGCAGGTGTGTGTGTGTGTTTGCGTGTTAAACCTCAGTGAGCAGCTCTCTCTCTCTCGAAGCGGCTCTGCTCTGTTCCTCTAACGCTCTGGAGTATTTCACTGCCTGCTCCAGGTGTCTCTCCTTCAGCAAACCCAACTCTCGACTGCCAGACTCCCAGTCCTGCCTCAGCCTGACACACACACACACACACAAACACACACACACACAAACACACAGACATTTGCTGTCAGACTAATCGTAAATACACTGCATTTGGGGAAATATTTGTATTATTTAATGCACTACATGAGCTTCACTTCACTAATCCAGATAGTCGTGTGATACACGTGTGCAAACTGCATCTGGAGTTGGGATTAACTGGAAAATGCACTCTCGCCTCATAGCAAGAAGGTCGCTGGTTCGAGTCTTGAGTGGTTCACAGACTAAAGACATGCAGTATAGATGAATTGGGTAAACACAATAAGCTGTAGTGTCTGTGCAAGAGTGTGTGGGTGTTTCCCAGTGCTGGGTTGTCACTGGAAAGGCATAAAACATATGCCAGAGTAGTTGGTGGTTCATTCCACTGTGGCCACACCTGATGAATAAGGCACTAACCAAAGGACACTGAGTGAATGAGACGTGCGTTATGCCTGTCTGTCGCTCTGGATGGTGACCTGTGTAGATCTACAGCACAGAGAATACAAACCGCCTCAGAGCAAGCTGAGAGAGGATCACGTGAGCTCTACTGCTGCTCCTATTGGCTGTCGCTCAAGAAAGTCGCTCTTCATTAAATAAAGTTGAAGGATTCTCAACCTTGTCACGTCGCTTGAGACGACTAACTGGTCACCAACAGTTGCTGTCGCTCACGTAGACAGAGGTCGCTCAATCGGTCGCTTGTCACTTTGTCGCTGTGAGTCATTTGTAGTGTGAATGAGGCTGTAGAGTGTGTGTGTGACTTGTATTTCTCACATTGTGGGCACCAAATGTACCAGAATTGTGTTTGAGTGTGTGTGTGTGCATGCATGTCTATATGCGTGTGAGTATGTGCATGTCCTTTCTGCAGTTGTCAATTGAAGACTTTTTAAGAGCATTATGGATGAAATTCCAGACTTTAAAATGTTTTTTACTTTCCTTTTTATTTTAATTGATTCTCATCCACATGTTTTAAATAATTTAAAAACAAGCGTAAATTTTATAAAAAAAAATAATTCAAGAGTTCACACTGAGCTAAGGATTAATTATAAGCTACTTTGGCATGCTGTTCCAGGGGAGAGAACTGAGCTCATAAGATCCTCGAGCCCTTGGCTCCCTCCTCTTGCAAGATGAGAGGGGAGTTTGAGCTCAGGTAGATCTGGAGAACTCCCCTGTCATGGTGGCTGAAGAGCAGATAGAAGTTGCTCTTAAAGAGATAAGTACTAGATAGGGGCTTGAATTGAATTAGTCAACAGACTTAGGTTGCATGTTTTTGATCGGTGGGAGGAAATCGGGAAAGCCGGGGGAAACCCACGTAAGCATGGGGAGAACGTGTAAACTCCACACAGAAACGTCTGCTGGTTGGTAAAGCCTGGAAGCAGAGACGTTCTTGCTGTTAGGTAACAGTGCCAAGCACTGGGCCACCGTTCTAGGAAGGAGGGGGAGAAGGGGTGGAAGGGGGGATTCTTCAAAACGAAGATACAGTGGTACGTAACCCAGGGTATTTGTAGCAGCTTAGGAGTCGTCTGATTGGATTGGATCCAGCCGCTAGCCATCATAAGCATGTGATCCTCTTGAAATTAGTTTATACATAAACTTCACAATGTGACAAGTTTAAAAAACCAAAATAAATTAAATGTTGTATTGAGATCTAGGTGCAATGTGGCGCAAGCCGCGACGCAATTGTTATTTGCTAGTTTCAGCTCTGCGCAAGAGTCGTTTTGACATTTTGCACCATGCTGTTTAAATAGCAAATGCATTTGTGCTCATATGTGCGCCCATAGGCGTTCATAGGCGTTGAGAAACTGTAAATAGTCTGTTCTTGCTTACACACTGTTTAATACACACAAGATGTAGGGCAATACGCAAATATCTTTACATATGAAAAAGAATTAAAATATTAAGGATATATATAGGATATAATAAGGATATATATGGGATATAAATATATAGGATTAAAATATTACAAAACATTATTTTCTAGCCTACTTAAATATAAAAAACACTGCCTTCATGCTTTCATCTTGGATGCTTTTTCAGTTTTATTTTATTAGTATTATTTATCATATCCATATTTATATTTGTTTTATTAAAAACAAGTTTAGATTTGTCCACCTGTCAGGTTTTAGACCATATGGGGCACAGCATGTGTATTGGGATATAACTCAGGTTTTTGAGCACACTTCATTATTATTGTTCATTTATTCATTTGCTTGAGATTAGAACTGAATTTAGAAATAGTTTTGACACAAATCTTTACGCTTAACAAACTAAATAAATTATTTATAATAATAAAGGCTAATTGATGTCTGTGTGTTCAAGGTTTTCCTATCCACAAGAGCGAAAGTAAAACTAGATTATGAGATGCCTTATCTCTCATTCTCGCGCTGCAGATGCTCTGTTTAACTGTTTTCTTGTTAGTGAAATGCTCAGTTTTTCCACCTACACTTACTTTACGTCATGTTAATAGCAAATGGGCTTATGGCGCACGCAACTGGCTTTTAAAGGGAATGGGAGATGAGGCTCTGATTGGTTTATTCTCAAAACACACCTATAACTCATTAAGAAAATAAACTCAACCCTTTTAGACCATGCGCCACGTTGCAAAGTGGATTTTTCGTCCTTAAATTATAACCCAAGCTCATTCTGGAAACGTAGCCCCGCAGACGTTTCTGGAGACCGCGATTTACGTGGCCGGAGGTATGTACGGACGCGTTTATTTTTTCCGAGCGAACGCTGCGGGGCGGTGTGGCGCCGCTCCTCCTCTTCGCGCTCGCCGGCCAATGGCTCGCCGAAAGTGGAGGACTTTCCCGATGCAACCAGTTTGTCCGCTTAGCTCACAGCGTTGCGTCAGCGGAGCGGAGGCCCCGGAGGAGGAGGAGCCGGCCGCGGGGATGATGACCGGGATCGAGTCCGGGAACAGCGGTTCCAGAAATCAGGTAAGGCGAAAAACAGAATCCGAAAAATAAGGGCGAGAACGCAGCGGGATCCAAAAACGTGGTCGAAATCAAAGACGAGGGCTTTAGCTTTTTTTTTTTTTTCTGGACGCTTTTGCAAACCATCGCTTGGGTTTAGGGAAGGAGAAGGAGGAGGAGGAGGGCGGCCGGGTCGGCCAATCCGGCGGCTTTTCGCGCGAGAACAGCACGGGCGCGAACGCCTCGCGCTCCCGAGAGGCGCCCGAGACAAAAAAGCGAGAAAAAATAGGCACCCGCGACAAAAGCGCCGAGAAAAAGCGCACACAGGGGCCTCTCGCGGATCTGCGAAAACAAAAAACGCTCGAATACGTACCTCCCGGGACGTATCTCTCAGTACGCAGAAACGTCCGCGGGGCTACGTTTCCACAATGAGCCCGGGTTGTTAAATTAGCAAAAGTGGATTCTGGCTCATCCTGAAAGCGTTTGTGCTCTGCGCTTTGCGCATGGACCGTCAAAATAGAGCCCCTATTGTTTAATTAATTGTGTTTGAAAATAATTGTGATTGGAGCTTTACAGACATTAGAAAAATAAGACAGTGGATTTAAGACTGTTTAAGGCTTGATTAAATTTCATAACTAAATCTTTTAAAGAGCCTGCAGACACCCTGGTGTGTGTCTGTGTGAGTGTGTGTGCACCTCTCCAGCTGTATGCGGTCCTGTCGGAGCTCCTGTGCTCTACGTTCAGCTCGACTGCGCTCCTCCTCGGCCACTCGGCAGCGCTGGGACAGACGCCGCTCACACACACGACTGCTGCGCAACTGCTCACGCAGCTTACGCACCTCCAGCAGCAGAAACTGAGTGAGACCCTCGGGACCCTCCTCGTCTACACACACAACAGAGTATGTAAATAATGCCTGGATGACGCACTACTGTACATGTATTTACTATCGGTAAAGTCAAGTCAAGTCGAGCTTTATTGACTGATATTGTCTGATGTGTTGTTACTGTGAAAGGAGATGTGTCCACTGACCCAGCATGATGGAGCATCGCTGCGTTGGCTGCTGTCCCGTCAGCTGAGTGAACTGCTCTGGATGGTAAAACTCCAGTGACTCCATGAAGGCCTGCAGACCTCTCTCGCCCCGCCCCCGCAGGATGTCCAGCAGACGACCTGCACACCACAGCCAATCATATCACTGCACACTCAGACTGACACACAACCTGATCACTGCACACGTACACTGTGCACGTACACAAACACGTACATGTTCATCAAAGCACTCTGTCACCAGTCTTGCTGTCTATATTAGTGCATTATCCTCTGGATACATGGCACCACCTTCAGGACACAACAGCCCCTTTCACACAGTGATACCGGTAAATATCCGGAAAATTTCCGGAACGACTTTACCGGTATATTCAAAAAAGCGCTGTTCACACAGGCGAGGACGTTACGGAAATTTTCCGGAAAAGAGCATTCACACATCCATTCCAAAATACCGGTAAATTCTGACATCATTCACCACAAATGAGCTTTAAACGGCTGCGCTTGTGTTTGTAAACATTTGACTAAATTACAAACTCTGTGGATGATAATATTGTGAACAACTTTCGCAGGATCACTTTCGCATGTCGAGATGTTCATAATATGTGCGTGTGCAGGCGCTCACAGGCTGTTTCACAGGCACACGCAAAGCTTGAAGGTAAACAAACAACGGCTTATCATAAGCATCTCATCGATGATTATTTACACAGGTGGCATTAAGAAGAACATATAAACGTGATCTGACTAACTTCTAGCAGCTAAATGTGTCTGGAAAAATATTCAAAGGTTTTTATTCTTACAAACCGCGCGGACGTAAATGCGTCTGACTGTTGGGATTGGCTAAAGCAGACGTCTCACGTCAGCACGTTCTAGACGTGCACGCGCTTATTACGGCAATCTTCCTTCTGCATTCACACAGCGCAGCATTCCGGCAAATTGCCGGTAATGTTACAACTTCTCTTTCCGGAAAATAGCCAGAACGAATTTACCGGTAGTTTCAAAAAGGACCTGTTCACACATACAACCTCTCCGGTAAAAATTGCCGGTAATTTTCCGGAAAGGTCTGTATGTGTGAAAGGGGCTAATGACTGATCCATTGGGTGCACATGGTCCTCCAGAATAAGCCGGTAGTCCTTGGCAGTGACCCATCTAGCACAAGCATTGCCTAGGGAATGCCATGATATTGCAGCCCAAACCATCACTGATCTGCCCCCATGCCTCACTCTGGGCATCAGTCTAGGTGTTATGCTTCTTTGGGGATTCTCCACAACGTAGCTCTCCCAGATGTGGGAAAGACGGTGAAGGTGGAGTCATCAAAGATCAAAACATGCTTTACATTGTCCACAGCCCAAGATTTTCGCTGGTGGCACCACAGAAACTGACATTTGGCATTGGTACAAGTGACCAATGGACTATATATGTATATATATATATATATGAATATACAGTTGAAGTCAAAATTATTAGCCCTCGTATAATTTTAATTTTTTCAAATATTTACCAAATGATATTTAACAGAACAAGGAATTTTATATTATATGCTGTCGTTATGGCAATGATAATAAAAATTAGTTATTATAACTATTATGTTTGGAAATGTGTTGAAAAAATTGTATATATATATATATATATATATATATATATATATATATATATATATATATATATAATTAAAACAAAAATAAAATAAGTAATTAAGCATTTTAAATTAACCTGCAGTATAAAATGAACAAACAAATACATGAAAACTGGATTGAAATAATGTATTAGTTCTAAAATAGTTCATACGAAAAATTAATAAATAAAATATACTAATATATACAAATTGATTAAAAATTAACTAAGAAAAAATGTAAAATTTTTCATTTTTCTTTTGACGAGTTAATAAAAAGCGTATAAATTATATAAAGTTTAGTTTCAATAGGAGATAAGTTTGCAATATAACATTTTAGATCTATTCATAATATTGTTCTCAGTTTTTCTCAGTACAAATTGGCCATATTTAATATATACAGTTGAAGTCAGAATTTTAACCCCCCCTGAATTATTAGACCGTGTAACAGAAATTGTTTCTGTTTTGTCACAACCGCTTGTTTATTTTTTCCCCAATGTCTGTTTAACAGAGAGGAATTTAAAAAAAAAAACATTTGTAATATGTACAATACATAATAGTGTTAATAACTCATCTCTAATAACTGATTTATTTTATCTTTGTCATGATGACAGTAAATAATATTAGACTAGATATTCTTCAAGACACTTCTATACAGCTTAAAGTGACATTTAAAAGCTTCACTAGGGTAATTAGGTTAACTAGGCAGGTTAGGGTAATTAGGCAAGTTATTGTATAACGATGGTTTGTTCTGGAGACAATCGAGAAAAAATATAGCTTAAAAGGGCTAATAATGTTGTCCCTAAAATAGTCTAATAATTAAATAAAAACAGATTTTATTCTAGCCAAAATAAAACAAACAAGACTTTTCCCGGAAGAAAAATTATTATCAGACATACTGTGAAAATTTCCTTGCTCTTTTTTCAACATCATTTGGAAATTATTTAAAAAAGAAGAAGAAAAAATTGAAGGGGCTAATAATTCTGACTTCAACTGTATATATATATATATATATATATATATATATATATATATATATATATATATATATATATATATATATATATATATATAATGCAATTTATTCCTCACACAAGGATGATCATGTTTGGGGGTTTGTGGCATTTATAAGACTGAAAATCCCGGTCTAAAATGTTCCGTGTTTGCACTGGTGAGTGTGAGTTAAGCTAATAATAAATCAGATTACTGTACTTCAGTCCAAGCTTTGTTCTCATCCCAAGATCTGTTCAGCTGTAAGGAGGAAATGTTTCCTTCAGTTCCCTATTGACTTTTGCACCTTTTCTCCAAAGTGTGACTAACACGAGACTGAAGCTTCTCAGTCAATGAACATTTTTCATGAAACCATCTTCTGTTTCTTTACTCAATTCCATGACGATACTGAATTTCCCAGAATAGCTGAATGGACTTACTGTTACTGCTGTCAAAAATACTGATAAATATCGATATTGACAATTTTAAACAATACAGTCTCGCTTTTGGTAACTATCAATAAAGTTTCTCTTCTCACCAGCAGGGAGTTGAAGAACTATATTTGCTTATCTTTTATCATTAGGAACATCCAGATATGATTACAATATGGCAGATTAGCACATACGACAGAATAAAATCAGCCGGCTCTCTGTATCACTCAGTACTTGAAACTCAGATTACATGAGAATGCAAAACATGGTAGGGTTCAGTTATTTTTTTCCCATTTGCTTTGTTTGTATATTCTAAATGTTGTGGAATTTGGTCTCAAAAATGTGACTGAATATTGAATTTTTTTAAGGTATCGTATCAAAGCAAATTCCAGTATCTTGACAACACTACTTACTGTATATAGAGAAGTCATACCTGTCAAGCCTCTCGTTTTTGCCAGGATTCTCCTGTATTTTACAGTTCTATCCCGCTATCATCCCGTAAAGGTATTTCCCCGTATTTATCCCATATTTTCAGTCTTTGTTGTTTCGGGAGCAACTGGGAGCACTTTTGTGTGTTGTTGTTCCTCATCTATTGTAAATGGCAGCAATAATTACAACTGGCTTAATGTTTTCCTTTTCAGTCCCCCTTGACCAATAAAAAGTAACGAGAGGGATGCAACAGTTTATATCAGGTTTATATTTTATAAATGTGAATTTTGTCGGTCAAAGCAGTGGCGCAATATGTAGTGCTGTCGCCTCACAGCAGGAAGGTCACTGGGTCGAGCCTCGGCTTAGCTGGCGTTTCTGTGTAGAGTTTGCATGTTCTCCATGCGTTCGTGTGGGTTTCCTCAGGGTGTTCCGGTTTCCCCCACAGTCCAAAGACATGTGGTACAGGTGAATTGGGTAGGCTAAATTGTCCGTAGTGTATGAGTGTGTTTGTGAATGTGTGTGGATGTTTCCCAGAGATGGGTTGCGGCTGGAAGGGCATCCGCTGCGTAAAAATTTGCTGGATAAGTTGGCGGTTCATTCCACTGTGGCAACCCCGGATTAATTAAGGGACTAATCCGACAAGAAAATGAATGATTGAATTTTGTCACTGTTTTGGAGCACACTAGATTAAAGATATCCTTAAAACTATCATTTAAAACTAAAGTCTTAAGAGACTTTAACGACATCATTGGATACTGTAGAGTGTTTGTTCTAATATCTGTGTATTTCCTCTCAGTAGGGTGTTATGTAATGTGATATTTGCTCTCCTCACCAGCTCTGCTTATCCTCAGAGGATACTGGCTGGAGTTCAGCACCTCGTCCTCATCGTGCTCGTCGATCACCTTGCACTGGCGCAGGTACGGCGTGAGTTTGGCCGGGTTCAGGATGCGGGTCAGTTTGTGCCGAACGCCCTCCACCCGCTCCCACAGCTCCTCCTGCCTCTCCTCCTCTGACGAACCCATGAGCAGAGTCTCATCCATTAGCGGCCATTCACCTGTGCACACACACATACACACACACACACACCAGATATCATAAGTATTGTCTTAAAAATCAACACAGTCTTACGGCAGTTTGTATACAGTTGAAGTCAGAATTATTAGCCCCCAAAATTTTTCTTCTTTTTTAAATATTTCTCAAATGATGTTGAACAGATTCAGGAAATGTTCACAGTATGTCTGATAATATTTTTTTCTTCTGGAGAAAGTCTTATTTGTTTTATTTTGGCTAGAATAAAATCAGTTTTTTTTTTAAAAGCCATTTTAAGGTCAATATTATTTTCCCCTTTAAGCTATATATTTTCAATAGTCTACAGAACAAACCATCGTTATACAATGACTTGCGTAATTACTCTAACCTGCCTAGTTACCCTAATTATCCTAGTGAAGCCTTTAAATGTCACTGTAAGCTGTATAGAAGTGTCTTGAGGAATATCTAGTCTAATATTATTTACTGTCAACATGACAAAGATAAAATAAATGAGTTATTATAGATGAGTTATTAAATCTATTATGCTTAGAAATGTGTTGAAGAAAAAATCCTCTCCGTTAAACAGAAATTGTGGAACAAAATAAACATGGGGGCTAATAAATCAGGGGGGCTAATAATTCTGACTTCAACTATATTTGGGAACCATAAAATATGTGACTGGGGCGATGTCTGCTTGTCAGTTTTTGTTTTCATAAATCCACTAGAGGATGCTGTGTGCATTTCTGACCATCTTAAACATGTTACTGGGCAACATTTGCTAATACATGTCACTGACATGTGCTTAAAGACATCGTTTAGCTTCAGAATGTAACATGACTTGTTTGAACTGCTTTTATGCTCAGTTTTTGCCATAAAAACGCATAACCCTACCTTTATTTGCCTGCTGCGTATTTTATGTTTTTGAGAAGTGGGTAGGTTTAGGGTAGCTGCTCCAAAACATTTCTGAAAATGTGTTTATGATGAGATACCAAAGATACTGCCGATTGAAATACAATAGGTTACAAATAGTGTTGAGGAACGGGAAAAAATAAATACAATAGGTTATAAGCAGGATAATAGTCATGCTGAGGAACACAAAAAAGGGGAACATTTGTGTCTAGGTCAGCACAATACTGAAAAAATACATGATATTGAATATTGTTTTTGAGAATTGTGATAATATGTCTTACGATCCTACATTTCCCTGAATAATGCTATTTTCATTAGCTATATTTTTTAAATAATTTATTTATTAAATGATGTTAAAATGAACAGGTAAAATATATTATTCAGATCTAACTAATTCTGAGTCAGGCAAAACAACTGCACCATTGTGCACCATTGCTTGACCTTGTAGCCTATTGCCAATGCCATACAGTATGTTGTCTTTCTAATTGGGCTGTCAAATTTGCCTTTTTGCAAAGAATTGGAAATGCTTTGATTAAATTTATATTACAGTTTTTCTTGTTTGCTTTGACCTGGTTAAAGAAACTAGGTTCCACTTTATTCTCCTCATCACTATCCCAGCAGAGCAGAAGACAGGGTTTACATATTTGCAAGACCTCTCTCATTGGGTTGACACATTTTCCCTACCATTTTTCAAAACAGTTAACAACGATGTCATTCAAGCGGTACTAACTCCATTGTTTTAGCTATGATAACCGAACAGAAATCATTTCTTCCTAACCATTAGAAACTACCAAGATCAGTATGAATTCATTGAAACACCGGTTTGACACTCCTTCACACAAGTCTTCAATTAGCCATCAGTCTGCAAACATTAAAAACGGTGGAAGGTCTGTGTACTTCAGTGCTAGCATGGATGGAGGAGGTCTATAGTGGCTATGTCCTATACTCCCAATAGATTTGACTGTAAATTGGTTTAAATGTGTTTTCTTTAATATTTACAGTATTTTATTACTTTTTTCTGTTTTTACAGTTTTCAGCCACAGTTTGAAAATTGTCATGAATTCAAAATAAATTTAGTCAAAGCATTTCTTATTCTGGATCCAATTCTTTGCAAAAAGGTAAATTTGACAGCCCAAATAGAAAGACAACAAACATCATTGGCAATAGTCTACAATGGCAAGCAATGGTGGTGCACTGACTTCTGCATTTTGTATTTTGTTGTCCATTGTGTAATGATTAATTGAAAGAGCTCATATACCTGTTTGCAAGTCATGTTGTTTGAAGGTAAAACTAGCTTTTGTTGCATATTTTAAATGTTTTGACACGATATGTGCCTTTTGCAAGCATAATGTGTCATTTTGACCATGAGTGCTGCTGTTTAGGCCGGTGTGTTTACTGTTTTGAAAAGGTGGAGTTTCAGTTGACAACTGCATCAAAACAATCGAGAAAAACTGTAAATGCATGAATTTTTTTCAAACTGTGGCTAAAAACTGAAATACTGTAAAAAAAAAAAAACAGAAAAAAGTAATAAAATACTGTAAATATTAGAGAAAACACATGTAAAGCAATATACAGTCAAATCTATTGGGACTACAGGACATAGCCACTTTTGACCTCCTCCATCAATGCTGGCACAGAACAACACAGACCTTCCACCGTTTTTAATGTTTGCAGAGTGATTGAGGATTTGGGTGAAGGAGTGTCAAACCGGTGCTTCAGTGAACTCATTCTGATCTTGGTAGTGTCTAATGGTTAGGAATAGATGGTTTCTGTTTGGCTATCATAGCTAAAACAATGAAGTTTGGACGGCTTGAATGACATCCGTGTTAACTGTTTTGAAAATTGGTGAGGAAAATGTGTCAACCCAATGAGAAAGGGTTTACACATTTGCAAGAACTGTCTTCTGCTCTGCTAGGATAATGATGAGGAATATAAAGTGAATCCTAGTTTCTTTAACCAGGTTAAAGCGAACAAGAAAAACTGTAAATATGGAGGCTAATGGATGTGTTCAGTGGAGTGAGTTTCCACCGATTCCTTACTCCACTAAAGTAAAGGAGTAAAGAGTAGAAGTGAAGTAAAGAGGCTGAATCTTTATCATCGCACTCTGTGTAACTGTTTTCTTGCTAGTGAACTGTTCAGTTTTTCCACTTACAAAGTCCACAATGTAAACATACCTGTCAACCCTCCTGTTTTTCCCGGGATTCTCCTGTATTTTACTGTTCTATCCCGCTATCATCCCATAAAGGTATTTTCCAGTATTTCTCCCATATTTTCAGTCTTTCTGAAACAGCCGAGCCTCCCTTTACGCAACCCACACCGCCGAACCACCAGGGTTTGCCTCATGCTCTAAAACGTGAGTCTTCTGTGCTTTCGCTTTGTTTAGGAATGAAAACACTTATAAATAAATACTAAAAACAGCGTGATTCTATTTCCTTTTGATTACAGGTGCCGTCGCCCATCCTATACAATCCTCAAAACAGTCATATAATGGTGCGTGACTGTCAGCTGACGCGCTCCATAGTGATAAACAGATGCTGTTTACCAAACGGATTCTGTACACGCGATTTGAGGCGGAGAGAAAAAAGTCTGGCTTTTGGGTGCGTGTTTAAACTGACATACACTCATAATTAATAATATTAACAAATAAGGATGTCAATCTTGGTGGGGGTTTTTTTCCAAACACAACTAATTTCGTCTTAAATGAGCATAAAATGTAAGGAAAGCAGTCGAATGCTTTCATTATAACGTTAGATGTGTGCATTTTTAAAGTGACACCTGTTATTTAATGTAATAAAAAAAATCTTAATAAATGAGAGATTCATTCATTGCTCTTTAATCAGAATGTATGAGTTATACAGTGGAGAAACGGCTAATGAGATTTGATAGCTTGATTCTGTCATTATAATAGCTATTAATTTTAATAAGCTGAACTGTTTGCTAATGTATTAGCAAACAGGGGGGTTGGGGAAATCCCTTATTATGGTGGGCATATCCCTTATTTTCACATCCCAATGTTGACAGGTATGTGTAAATAGCAATTATGGCGCGACACAAGTGACTTTTAAAGGGAATGGGAGATGTGTCTCTGATTGGTTTAATGCACGTTATGCTTAAAACACATCCAGAACTCATTAAGAGAATCAGCACAGCCCTGTTAGACAATGCAGTGGGGTGCAGAGCGTATTTTTCTGTCCTTAAAATAGCAGGTGGATTCAAACACACCTCCATGTGCTTTAGACTTTGCGCCTAGATCATTGAATAGAGCCCTTAGTCTTTTAAACACATGATAAGTGAAAACCTCAGCACATATTCTGACTAGGGGTGTAACGATTTATCGTTGTACGATTTATTGCGATGCAAAAATGTCACAATATGCATCATGGCGTTATGACGATTTGATTACGATATGACGTCCGTTTTCTCTTATTAGTTGAGCTGTTTGCACGTGAGCTACGTTCTACCTGCTGTCGCACGTGAGTTCAGATTGCAGCAGCAGTAATGTTAGCAGACCAAGATGAGTGGAGCTGAAATAGAGGAAGGCCCATCCTCTCAAAATCAGACGTCTGGCAACATTTCGGTTGTACAGTCATTGCTTTAGACTCTTCCGCTTTTTGACTCGCATACTGGGTCAAACATAGCCTAAGTTTTAAAGTCTTCACAGTGATTTACATACTTTGCACAGCGACATGGATACCTCCTAATGGTGTTGAAAGAGTCACATACTGTATTTATAAGGTACAATTCACCCTAAAATATCATTCTGTCTTCATATAATGATGTATTGGCGGCCGCAAAATCACACATGACGTGAGCTGACCGTGAGCGGTTACTACAGTCTGCCCTATGATAACGCACGCGTATGGCAAGCCGCTTTAGCATTTAAACTCTTGTTCTGACTCCATTAATATATTTAGAGATATCTCTAATTATATTTTGACTAGTCATGATTATAATTCGACTAGTCAGAATGACAATCAGAGATATCTGCAATTACAATTGTACGAGTACGAAATCAGATTGGAGATATCTGCAAATATATTATGACTAGTCATATTCCTCCATTGACTTCCATTGAAAAATATTTGCAGTTATCTCTAAATGAGTTTTGACTAGTCACAAATGTAATTAGAGATATCTCTAAATGAATTTAATTAAATATGAATTAAATACCTGGAAATGTGGATTTTTTTTGCACACACAAAAAACGCAAGTGACCAAGCAAAGCCTTAAGCTCTTACTGTTAAATTCAATTGAATAGAAAGCTAATTTTTTTGCACCTTAACTTAAATTGTTCCTTAATTTTGTCTCTGTCATTTCAATAATATTTTTAAAGAAGTTTTTTAATTGTTTTATTTTCCAGAGACAGGCCTGTTTAATTTATTTTCTTAAAGAAGGTTCAGTTTAACAAGTTGAAACAAAAGAAATACATAAAAAATTGTTTACTTGGTAAAATTTGCATTTTATATCGTGAGCTGAGTGTATCGTTACACCCCTAATTCTGACTCTGATTGGCTGTTGACATTTTCCTCTGTACTCTTGACTCTGGCTGCGTCCGAAACCGCCTACTACTTAGTCGGTACTGCATTTGAATTTAAACGTACTACTCGGCCGTTAGAAAAGTGCGTTCTATACAGTATGAACGTGAAAAGTATGAATGGAATTCGGACGTACTACATCCGCCATTTTGTCATGGTCACGTGACCTACCTGCGTCAGTTGCGTCGCCTCACTTCCATTCACAAATTCTCTCGCCGGAGGTAGAAAGTCATCTGGGTACTTCTCGCACACTTATTTTCGAATTCTATGAATTCAGACATACTACTTGGCTCGCATACTGATGTTAGAGTACTATATAGTATGGAAGTATGCGGTTTCGGACGCAGCCTCTGTTTATAAATAGCTCTGGGTTCAGCTTTGAGCCAATAGTAAAACAGCAACTATGTGGGAACGTGGGGCTAAAGATAGCAAGCCTTATCTGATGTGAAATTTATCTGAGATGTAATTTATCACACATGTTATGTATATTATTGCAATAATGAAAATATTGTGATATACTGTGCAGCACTATTGTGAACAGGATCTGATATATATATATATATATATATATATTACATGTCTTATAAATTCACACAGGGAGCAAAACACTTTCTCACAGCTGAAGAATGCAGACAGTACCATCCAGATCTCTCACTGCACGCCGGATACACACACACACACACACACACACACACACACACACACACACTCTTCCATCAGGCTTGTTTATACCTGCACATCCAGAGCGACACTAAACCACAATGGGCTTTTCTCGTTCAGGGCTCATGAGACGTAACGGAGATCCTGTATACAGTTATTACTCCATCAGCACTATTCTATTTCTGCTAAAGCTCGCATGAATAACACACATCCGGATGAGTCAAACACCATTACAGATTATTTGACTAATGATGGCGTCATGCTGAGGTCTGTATGGTTTGATTGCAGACTGTGGGAATCTGAATGCTTATTTATCTGTGTGTGTGCGTTGAAGTGTTCATTTCTGTGTGTATGTGTGTGTCTGATTGTTTACTTCTGTGTGTGTGTTATGTGTGTGTTTATTTCTGTGTGTGTGTTTGTGTGTCTGCATGTTTACTTCTGTGTGTGTGTCTGTGCATGTGTAACGGAGGCCAGCTAGTAAGTGCTGTGCAGGTAAACCTCACCCCTCTGACCTCTAAAAATGCTCTAGCGACAGACGCTAGAGGCCATGGTCTGTAACCGACTCTCCTGCGGAAGGTCACCGGTTTGATATTAGCTCGGAGTGGGTTGAATGGCGTAGGACCGGCGGGGTTACATTGGTGCCGTGACCCGGATGGGAGTGAGGTTTAGGGGGGGGTGAGTGTAACGGAGGCCAGCTAGTGTGTGCTGTGCAGGTAAACCTCACTCCTCTGACCTCTAAAGGTGCTCTAGCGACAGACACTAGAGGCCATGGTCTTTAGCCTCCTAGTTAGAGCAAGCTCATTTCTGTGTTTGTGTGTGTGAATGTTTATTTCTGTGTGTGTGTGTGTGTGTGTGTTTGTGCATATGTCTGTGTGCTTATTTCTATGTGTGTGTATGTATCTGCCTGTTTTTTTTGTGTATGTGTGTTTGTGTGTCTGCGTGTTTACTTCTGTCTGTGTATGTGTGTTTGTGTGTCTGCGTGTTTACTTCTGTCTGTGTATGTGTGTTTGTGTGTCTGCGTGTTTATTTCTGTTTGTGTGTGTGTGTTTGTGTGTCTGCGTGTTTATTTCTGTTTGTGTGTGTGTGTGTTTGTGCTTGTAGCTGTGTGTTGATTTCTGTGTGTGTGTGTTTGGTGTGTGTGTGTTTGTGCATGTAGCTGCGTGTTTATTTCTGTGTGTGTGTACATTTACATTTACATTTACATTTAGTCATTTAGCAGACGCTTTTATCCAAAGCGACTTACAAATGAGGACAAGGAAGCAATTTACACAACCAAGAGCAACAATGAATAAGTGCTGTAGGCAAGTTTCAGGTCTGTAAAGTCTAAGAAGGGAAGTGTTAGTAATTTTTTTTTTTTTTTTTTTTACAGTTAGTGTGATATTCAAATAGGCAATTGCAGATTAGGAAGTGAAGTGGAGACTAAATAGTTGAGTTTTTAGTCGTTTCTTGAAAATAGCGAGTGACTCTGCTGTTCTGATGCAGTTAGGGAGTTCATTCCACCAACTGGGCAGATTGAGCGTGAGCGTTCGCGAAAGTGATTTTTTTCCTCTTTGGGATGGAACCACGAGGCGACGTTCATTCACAGAACGCAAGTTTCTGGAGGGCACATAGATCTGCAGAAGTGAGTGCAGATAAGAAGGTGCTAGGCCAGAAGTCACTTTGTAGGCAAACATCAGAGTTTTGAATTTGATGCGAGCAGCAACTGGCAGCCAGTGCAAACGGACTAGCAGCGGAGTGACATGTGCTCGTTTAGGTTCATTGAAGACAATTCGTGCTGCTGCATTCTGGAGCAGTTGAAGAGGCTTGATAGAGTTAGCTGGAAGCCCAGCTAGTAGAGAGTTGCAGTAATCCAGTTTGGAGAGAACAAGAGCTTGAACAAGGAGTTGAGCTGTATGTTCAGATAAGAAGGGTCGGATCTTTCTGATGTTATAGAGTGCAAATCTGCACGATCGAGCAGTTCTAGAAATGTGGTCAGAGAAGTTTAGTTGGTCATCAATCGTTACTCCAAGGCTTTTCACCATTTTGGATGCAGTAATGGTTGCCCCATCCATCTGGATTGAAAAGTTATGGTGTAGAGTCGGGTTGGCAGAAACTACAAGCATTTCCGTTTTTGCGAGGTTCAGCTGAAGATGATGATCTTTCATCCAGTGTGAAATATCCAACAGGCAGGCTGAGATACGAGCTGGAACCGAGGGATCATCAGGATGAAAAGAGAGGTATAGCTGGGTATCATCAGCATAGCAGTGGTAGGAGAATCCATGTCTCTGGATGACTGGTCCTAGAGATGATGTGTAGATGGAGAAGAGAAGTGGCCCAAGAACAGAGCCTTGAGGTACCCCAGTGTTTAGATGCTGTAGGTTGGACACCTCTCCCCTCCAAGACACCCTGAATGACCTGTCAGAGAGGTAAGATCTGAACCATTGTATAACAGTGCCCGCAACGCCCAGTGACTCAAGCGTAGATAGCAGGATCTGGTGGTTGACAGTGTCAAAAGCAGCTGACAAGTCCAGCAAAATGAGGACTGATGATTTAGAGTCTGCTTTAGCCAGTCTGAGATCCTCCACGACCGAGAGCAGGGCAGTCTCAGTTGAGTGGCCTTTCTTAAAGCCGGATTGCTTGTTGTCCATGAGATTGTTTTGAGTAAGAAAGTCCAGGACTTGATTGAACACTACTTTCTCCAGAATCTTGGCCATGAATGGAAGCAGGGATACTGGTCTGTAGTTTTCAAGTAGCGTATGGTCCAGGTTGGGTTTCTTTAGCAGTGGGGTTACCCTAGCCTGCTTAAATGTAGTGGGGAATAAACCAGAGTCAAGAGATGTGTTAATTATGTGAGTCAGTGTTGGTATGACTGCAGGAGAGATGGCTTGCAAGAGGTGAGAGGGAATGGGATCGAGTGGACAGGTGGTTGCATGGCTAGATAGCACAAGTTTGGACACCTCAGACTCAGAGAGCTGAGAAAAAGAGGTGAGCGTGTGTGGTGATGGTGGTGTACCTGGCATGTTTGTTGTAGGTGCAGCAAATTGAGCGCTGATGTTTGCTGTTTTGGTGTAAAAGAATGTAGCAAAGTCATCAGTAGTAAGTGTGGAGGATGCGGGTGGAGGAGGAGGATAGAGGAGGGAGGAAAATGTTTTAAAAAGTAGGCGAGGATTAGTGGCATTGTTGATTTTCAGACGGTAATACGTCTGCTTTGCAGAAGTAACCTCAGCTGAGAAAGAGGACAGAAGAGTTTGGTATGTTAAGAGATGTGCAGGATTTTTAGTTTTCCGCCAAATTCTCTCTGCAGCCCGAAGTTTTGAGCGATGCTCACGGAGAGCATCTGAGAGCCAGGGTGCAGGAGGACTGGCACGGGCTGGCCTGGATGCAAGAGGACATAATCGGTCTAGACATGATGCTAGTGTGGAGCAGAGTGTATTAGTGGCACTGTTCGAATCAAGTGCAGTGAGTTTGCGAGATGGAGGAAGAGAGTCTGAAACAATGGTGGATAGTCTATTGGGTGAGAGAGATCGTAGGTTTCTGCGAAAGGTAACCAGTGTAGGAGTGTGTGGCGGTTCAGGAGTAATGTGGATGTTGAGAGACAGAAGGAAATGATCAGATATTTGTAGTGGAGTTACTATTGTTTGATCAGTGAAGCAGTGTCGTGTGTAAATAAGGTCTAGCTGATTACCTGATTTGTGGGTAGCAGAAGTAGGTGCTCTTTTTAGGTCAAAAGAGGCAAGCAAAGTCTGAAAGTCTGCAGCTTGCGGTTTGTCAACGTAAATGTTGAAGTCACCTAGCACCAATAAGGGAGTGGCAAAATTAGAAAAAGATGAGAGAAGAACATCCAGTTCATCTAGGAAGTGACCTAATTTACCTGGTGGGCGGTAGATGACAACCACATTTATGTAGAAGGGGTGGATAATGGTGACTGCATGGAATTCAAAGGAGCTGATTGTTGGCAGGGACGGTATCAGAGTAAATTTCCATTCTTTGGAAATTAGTAGTCCAGTCCCACCCCCTCTCCCTGTCTGACGAGGAGTGTGGGAAAAAGAGAAATTAGCAGAAAGAGTAGCATGTGTAGCAGTGTCCTCCGGCCTCAACCAGGTCTCAGTTAGAGCCATGAGATTATAGTCAGAATATGTAGCTATGGAGGTGATAAAATCAGCCTTGTTAACAGCTGATTGACAATTCCAGAGGCCCACGGAGAGAGAGAGTTGTGAAATAGTAGATACATGTATTGAACGAAGGTTGTGAGGATTACGCCTGCAGCGCACCTCCCGTGTTTTGCGAGTGTTAGTAACAACAGGAATTAGAAAACACATAATAAAAGTGCACTGACAACAAAAAATAAGTGTAAAGTAAAACAATAAAGTAAAGTACTCAAGTGCTTTGTCGGTGTCTTTGCTCGGTGGAGTCGCGCAGGTAGAGTCGATGGTCTTTACCCTCGTCGGTCTTCACACGAGGCTGCCGTGACCGCTGCCGCGGTGAACTAGTTGTTTATATAACCCCAAAGCACTAGCTGATTGAATTCAGCTGGACACGCCTCGAGAGTCAAAACAAGGGCCGAAACTGAGGCGGACGACGCGAAACCGCGTTTGCGTTCGCTACACAAGCTCTTATAGTAACCAAGGAAACAGTGGCTAAACAACTTCTAGTGTGTGTGTGTGTTTGTGCTGTATGTTTGTGTGTGTAAAGGTGTGTCTGTGTTTATGTGAGTGTGTTTTCGTATGGTATGTTTTTGTGTGTTTGAAAGTTTATTTCTCATTGTGTTTATGTGTTTGTGCATGTGTCTGCGTTCTGTGCGTGAGTGTGTCTGCATGTTTATTTTGTGTATGTGTGTTTGTGTGTCTGCATGTTTACTTTAGTGTGTCTGTGTGTTTATTTCTGTGTATGTGTGTTTGTGTGTCTGCGTGTTTACTTCTGTGTGTGTGTATGTGTGTTTATGGTTGTGTGTTTGTGTGTGTGTGCTTATTTCGGTGTATGTGTGTGTGTGTGTGTGTGTGCATGTGTCTTCATGCTTATTTCTGTGTGTGTGTGTGTTTGTGTGTGTGTCTGAATGTTTATTTTTGTGTATGTGTGTTTTTGTGTCTGCATGTTTACTTCAGTGTGTCTGTGTGTTTATTTCTGTGTGTGTGTGTGTGTGTGTGTGTGGCTGCATGTTTATTTCTGTGTGTGTGTGTGTTTGTACTGTATGTTTGTGTGTACAAGTGTGTTTATTTTCTGTGTGTGTGTTTTTGTAAGGTATGTGTGTGTGTGTGTGTGTGTGTGTGTGTTTGTGTCTGCGTGTTTATTTCTGTGTATGTGTGTTTATTTCTGTAAGTTTGTGTGTGTGTTTGTGTGCCTGCCTGTTTATTTCTGTGTGAGTGTGTTTGTACAGTATGCGTGTGTATGTCTGCATGTTTATTTCTGTGTTTAAGTGTGTGTTTGAGTGTTTGTACATGAGTTTGTATGTTTATGGATTTTTGTGTATGTTTGTGTGTGTGTGTGTGTGTGTGTGTAAACACTGTATAAGCAAGTATGTGGAGAAAGGTGAGTATTAGGAGTGTGTGAAAGAGTTTGTGTGTGTGTGTGTGTGTATGTGTGTGTGTGTGTGTGTGTGTGTGTGTGTGTGTGTGTGTGTGTGTGTGTGTGTGTGTGTATGTATGTGTGTGTGTGCATCTACATGTGAATTACTGTATAAAGTCAAGCCCGAAATTATTCGTACCCCAGGGGTATGAATAATTTCGGGCTTGACTGTTATGCATGTGTATGTGTGTGTCTATAAACACCCTGTTTGAGCAGGACTATGGAGAAAGGATGAGTATTAGGGGCATCTGAGAGAGGTTAGTGTGTGTGTGTGTGTATGTATATGTGTGTGTGTTCAGGTCAGGCAGGTCCAAACACATGCTGGAATCTCAATGGATGTCTCATAGTGAAGGAATCCAGAGACGAGTACAACACACACCACTGCACGCTAGCATAAACACACTAAACTAACTGCACGCTGGCATAAACACATACACTTCCACAACTAAACAGACTACATTAATATGATTAACGCAGTTCTGGCTAAAAGAAATTCAGTCAAGTTCCCTGCTGAAAAAAAAAAAACAATAGAAAACATTACGCTAACAAAGAACTAACTTACAACAGTTTTGTCAAGGTTATAATAGAATTTATTTTGGTTTTAATGTAAACTCTATTGTTTTCAAATGGGTCCCTGCTAGTATTTTTATTTTATTTAAACTATTTATTTGTACTTTCTATTGATGACATGTTAAACCCAATAAATCATACTGGTATATGTACCAAAAACACATTATAAATGAGTAAAATGCACTGGTTTTATCATTTAATTGTGATAGTCTCTAATGGTTTTAGTGTATTTCTTGTGTAAACCATTACAATCTACTGTGACACTTTCTATAGTTTTTACAGCAGATATTTAAATAAGAGATTACTGTAAGTATTACACATAATAATAATCATAAAGCCTTTATATTTCATAATTCACTCTACAGTGCATACTTTTTCTTTCAGTGAAGTATGGCTTAAAGCTAATGTGTAAACATTGTTTATATCCACTGACACAGTTAGTTGCCCAAAGAAAAGCTCTCAATACAGTAAAAGCAGTAAAACACGACAGCATGCACAATCATGACGATGTCCTGGACGATTAAATACACATTTACTCTTTCAGTTAGAAGACTGCAGGTGTTTTTGATTATAATGATCGATCACCGGATCTTTTGATTCGTCATTCTGAATAAATGACTCGGTTCATCGAGCAGCTGATGAGGCTGAGGAAATGATCCACTGAAAGTTAAATGTCTTACCGCTCATGGTCCACAGCAGATGATCAAGAAATGAGGAGAAAATAAACACGGCGACACTTCAGACAAACACAAAGCAGAGCAGGTGAGAAAGCCATGTTTTATAGGAGCCTCGACTCTCTCTCTCTCTCTCTCTCTCTCTCTCTCTCTCTCTCTCTCTCTCTCTCTCTCTCGTGAGTCTGTCTCAGAAATCAACTTTATTGGTATGATTGTTTGCATTCGTCTCTCTCCCTTGAACAAATACTAAAGTTTACCTTAATACGCTTTATAAACTACTTAAATACATGTATTATTATTTCAGAACATACCATATATATATTGTCTGCTTCCATAAGAGTAATAACGGATCACATAATGCTCGAGTCATGCAACAAAATATGAAAGTCACGGTGAAAACAGTGTGGTAATGCTCGTGTTAATATTTAACTAGAATCCGGTGTGATTAGCCACATTCCGGGAAGGTTAAATAGAGAAAGGCAGACTTTACCTTATTACTGTATGATCCACTGGAGGGAGACTCGACACCCTACAACCCGCACCGCCAGAAAATCTCTGACCATCAGTTCACTGCTGCAGGAAACTTAATATTCGCCAAATATATGCCCTATTTCGCACACAAAGACGTGGTTTGACAGAAATAAACTGTTAAATAACTTTCATTTACGCGGATGCTTCACTTTATTAACCGAAAGAAAAAATTCAATGCGTTGTGGACGCATAAACCGTTGATAACGGAATTTTCGCGCTCAAATTCAGGGTTCCGGAAGTTTTCTGTTTGCAATAGTTCAACCTAAAATTAAAGTAAACAATTTTATATAGTATAAATTTTATAAAACAGACATATTAAACTTCTAAAATGTCTAATGGTAAAGGATGTTTCGGTGTTAATGGTTATATAAATGTTAATGGTAAAAAAAACTATTAGCTTACCAATGAATAAAACAAATACAGCAACTGCATGTCAAAATAAATGTTTTTTATAATTATTTGAACCTCTCAAAATATCAAACTAGTTTAATCATTGTATTTACGCATTATTTAACTCCTAAAGTAATATATATATATATATATATATATATATATATATATATATATATATATATATATATATATATATATATATATATATACAATATTAAGTTAATACCTGAACAACTAATATAAACAAATGACCCACTGTAGTTTTCTAAAACTATACTACAATACACCAGTTTACTGTAGTAAAATCTAAAGTATACAGTACTACAGTATTTATTAAAGTTTATCAGTTAATATAATACACTAATATAATACAATATAATACACTAATATAATACAAATATAATACACTAATACTGCCTAAATTATGATTTTAATGGGGTATATGCCGAGCTAATGTGTTTCCCATACTGATACACTTCCAGTGACCTGTTATTGTGAATTTCTTTCCATTTTTATACGGTTCCTTTTACAGAATTGATGTTGTAATGTCATTAAAATACATCCAGTTAAATAGACTTTGGCATTCATTTAGTTGCTCAAGCGTAAAACGAGACAAAAAGCCGTTTGCTCACACGCGCCCGTTAGAATCGGCAGGCTAGCGCAGAAGCTCCATTGAATATACTGGGGTAAAATAATTGCTCATATTATAAAGACATGGCGGGGGGAAATGTAATTTAATGCAGTGCTTCTTGTACAATCTGAGACCCACTTTATATCGGATATCACTCAGCAAGTGAAGATCGCTGATTTTTAAAGAAAACAGACCTTAAACGTGATAATTTTGTATTGGCATAGCTACAATTCGTCGGAAACGATTAACCCAGTAACTGGCAAATTAAAAGTCCTATTAGCATGCTTCGGCATATACCCTATTATATTATAATGTATGAATGCCCTTTTATCACATTCATGACACTTTAAGCATTAAAAACTACATTAAAATGTATTTGAAAACAATTTCTTAAAGTAACACAAATGCAATAAGTAAGCCACTGTATATAAAATGTAAGATCTGTTTCTCTATTTTATTTATATCACTGAGATACTTTTTTACACTAGTCAGCTTTTGGAATGGATTGACACCTTTCATAATAGTTGTCTTAAAACCTAAGAAACAATACCCATTCTTGTCTTAGGACATCTTTAACTAACTTTTTGTTAGTTAATGTTATCTACAGTTAACAATAGGTTATTTAAAGACTCAAACTATAGCTTTTTTTGGCTGTCTCCACCATTATTATCAAATAATTAAGTCTAATTTTCATTTTTTTTTTGTGTGTTTACAAAGTGTTTACTTGTTTGTTTGTTTTTTTGTTGAGTCCTCTATCAAGTCTGAGTCATTCGTTCATCAGGGGCCAATCCAACACAATCTTATTCTGAAAACGTAGTCCCGTGGACGTTTCTGGAGACAGCGGAATACGTCCCGGGGGTACGTACGACCGCGTTTATTTTTTTCAAGCGAACGCTGCGGGGCGATGACGAGATGTGACGATGTTCCGTTTTGCGCTTGCCTTCGCGCTCCAACCCGTTTGTCCACTCAGCTCAGCGTGTACGTCGGCAGGCTCAAGATGCAGAGAGGGGTCGACCACGGCGACCGGCTTCGAGTCTGGGGAAGAGCAGTTCCAGCAATCAGGTAAGACGAAAACAGAATCCCAAAAATTAAGTGAACGAGTTTCGTGACAGGGCGAGAACGCGGCGAAATCCGAAAACGCGGTGAAATAAAAAGAAAATCAGGGCTTTTACTTTTTTTGACAGCTTTTGTGAACTATTGCTCGGGTTTAGGGAAGCGAGGGCGGGCGGGTTGATTGGTAAAATTGGTTGGGTTCAGGGAAGGAGGAGGGCGAGTCCGCCGATTGGCCGGTCGTGCAGTCAATCACCCGGTCAGTCGGACAGCGGCCTCCGGCGGGTTCACGCGAGAACAGCGCGGGCGCGAACCGTGCTCGCAAGAGGCGTCTGAGGTGCGAAAAAGCACGCAACAACGGCCTCTAGCGTTCCACAAAAACTGCAGCCGTACGTGCCCGCCGGGACGTATTCCACGATCTTCAGAAACGTCCGCGGGACTACGTTTCCACAATGAGCCTGGGTTGGGCCAATCATATGTGTTTAGAGCTGGAAAAAAGAATTGATCCGTTCACCTCTCGAGTCCTCGGGTTTGAGTCATTCTGTCATTCTCTTGCGGAATGAACCGCCAACTTATCCAGCATGTGTTTTACGCAATGGATGCTCTTCCAGCAGCAACCCATCTCTGGGAAACTTCCATACACACTCACACTTGTGCACTACGGCCAATTTAGCTTACCCAATTCACCTGTACCGCATGTGTTTAAACTGTAGGGGAAACCGGAGCACCCGGAGGAAACCCACGCAAATGCAGGGAGAACATGCAAACTCCACACTGAAACACCAACTCAGCCGAGGCTCAAACCAGCGACCTTCTTGCAGTGAGGCGACAGCTCTACCTACTGCCCCACTGCGTACCCCATGAAAACAACAATTAATTAATTAAAACAGCAAGTAACAGAATCAAAAGTTCCCTGTAACAATAGTCTTTACAATAATAATGGACCCGGTTTACTGTAAATGACACAAGTTGTTGTACATAACTCCAGTTGAGGGAAATCATTGGAAAATGCTTTCATCTCACCACAATTCAGGAATGAGTCAGCTGGGTTTTTATAATGTCGTGCACTTTATAAAAAAGTCCCATCTGACATCATTTTCTCACAACCTTCAAACCTGTAGTTTTGTCTTCTGAAAGCGTTTGTAAATGCGTTTCATCAGCTGAGCTATTGTCGCGATCTCGCTCTGCACTTTTATCGCAGGCTTGTTTTCATTCCTGACAGATTAAACACAGAGCCACCCTGACTGAGGCCTATTGTGCCGCTGTGCTGGAGATGTTCAGGCCGGAGTTTGACTGCATTATAAATGGTGTCCGTATCGTTCATTAGTCTGTGTTTGTGTCTCCAGCGCAGCGCTGAAACCTCAGATCCAGAGACGTCCAGCCGTTCTGCCAATGAGGAATGTGGCGAAGGGGCAGCCGAGCGTCCCGTTCATCTGATCCAAACACATAATCACAGCTTTGTCCTGCAGAAGAATGACTCTTTATGACTCCTTTCCAGCACATTGGACTGCTGTTGTGCCGTTTATAGACAGCTGAAGAGGATCTGACATCATCGGCTTGAGGAGCTTTAACATTTCATTGATTTCAAAGAGTTTTGTTCAAGTTTCTGCTACGCGCAGACACGAGTGAGTCAGTATTACACTTCACTAGCATATTGCTTTGTTTTTCATACCAAATTTTTTGACAACACTTTAGTTTGGGTCTCTTTAGTTCAGGGTTTTTCAAAGTCTAAGACAGTGGGCCTCCCTTTTGACACAACTTATGCATTGGCGCCCTCCTTCTCCTAAACACGCACACACACACACACACACACACACACACAAACACACATACTGTATATATATATATATATATATACAGTGTATATAAAGACACAGACAGATGTCAGACTGTTAACTCACTTTTATCATCATTTGCATGAAAGTGCAATTATTTACAGAGTAATAACAAGTATTTTAATTTAACGTTTTTAAAACTAGAATGATGGTTCAATATGAATAGAACAGATCCAAGAACTGTCCATCCCAGTCAAAACAGTCGAAGTTTAGCGGGTCTCATGCTGACATTAGCCAAAATATCTTGACAAACCACACATAAAGGTCGTGGTTCATCACCTGGTCCTGTCCACGTAAAAAGGTTTTATTTTTGACGTATAATTTTTTTTAGCTTTGTTTAATTAAAACGTTTAAATATAATAAGAAATACATATAATAATTAAACTTAATAATTATATTTTTATTATATAATATTTTTTCCCGCGCCTCCCCTGACATGCTTTGGCGCCCCCTGGGGAGGCGCGCCTCACACTTTGAAAACCCCTGCTTTAGTTAATCAAACCATTAATGCCTAGTTCACACTAAAGGATTTTAAGCCTGATTTGAGCCCGATTTGGAAGTTAACGAGCTCGCCGACAGATCGGGCTGTGATCGGGAAGAAATCTGCGGGTGCTCGGCGCTCGCCAGTCTTTATGTGTGAACTACTGAACAACGCATCAATGAGGCTCGCTGACGCGTCGCCGACACCTCGCAGACGGAAATCCAACATTCAGCATGCTAAATATTCCAGAGCAGTCGGCCGACTCAACCCCACATGTGGTCAGATGTAGTGACGAGCTGCAGCCAATGAGAGAGCTGATCAGCATGAGCTGAATGGCTGTGTGTTCAGGAGCTCAGCAGAAACATCTGTGATTGGTCAGAATGGGCATCGGTGCACTCGCTTCGTTCTGCGCTAACACAGACATGAGATAACAGTGGAACTAGAATTCTGTAACTATTAGGATTACCATACTGCTCATTCTGACCGGTTTCATTTAAAAACGCCATATTGTCACAACATATTTACATTCAAAGCTATTATTGAGATATTAAAATTAAGCTTTGAATGTCTGGCATCATATTTAATGACACCATTACCCTAAAAATATCATCTTTTTTTGGTAATACAGCCTATAAATATGTAGTTAAGATACTAAAACACTTAAAGGTCTTGGCTTTCATTTTCACTTTCAAACAGGAGCTATTTCACGGCACAGAATATGCTGTTTTGAAATATATCTGTAGTAAATTGATGTTTTTGCCATCAGAAAGTTTTGTTTATGTTAGCAGGAAGTTGTTTATATTTAAAGTCACAGCGAAAAGTATCAGACATGCATGCAGTCATTATGATCAATATGGTAATTTTTAAGGCAGAAATGCTCAGTTCTTTACTGTTTTGCAATAAAAATAAAATAACAATGTCAGAAAGAAATACACTGATAGTTTTATTTCAAAGAGTTATAAAATTACAAAAATTAAAAACTCTCTGTGTATCTCTCCACTGGAACCTGCAGATGAGTGATTAATCCGCTGATAAATCAGCTGATTTGACGATGTTTTTAAATGCTTTCTCCAAAGCTTGAAAAGCTGTCAGTGATGTAATCAGCACACAAGCAGCCAATAGTGTTCAGCTTTTTTCTGACGACTCCTCCCTCAACATTTCATTGGCTGTGGTTTGGTAGCTTGAATGAGCTGATGGGGAATGAGTTGTTGTCAGATCATGTAGTGTGTGACCCCCCCTCTTGTGGATCATTCACAGAGTGTCGCGTAGTGTGAACACCACAGAGATTAAGGCCCCGTTTACACTAGTGCGTTTTAGTTTTAAAACGGCGTTGTAGAATGAAAACGATCCGCATCCACACTAGCGTTTTACCCAGCGTTTCTGAACAGCTCTCCGTCCACACCAAAACGCTGAAAACGCACATCACGTGACCGCACACACACACTCGGGCAAGCGCTCCAGCATTTCTACCCAGATGAGAGCTCTGCTTGTCGGACTGCTCATCAAGCATCTCCCGCTGGATCTAATCTCACTATATTTGCTAAACGTGATATTTCATTCATGTTGTTGTCTTTATCTAACGACATAGGCCAATTCCCTGACTTTGGTCATTGGAATCTATTAAGTTACTTGTTCACGGGTAACATGTTTTGGTTAAGCGCAAAGATAAGTTAATGATTAATCCAGGTACATTGACTGATCGCTTGCCTTTATTTCCTACAATGTATAAACTTATTGTATGTTACACTTTTATAATTATCGATTATTAAAACTGATATTCAGCAAAAGAGAGGGTGTGTTTCGTATTTTCACTGAAATTGAAAGGAGGCAGTTGTTATCGGCTCCGTTTTGTTATAAATGTCCACACAGTGAAGATGACGCTCATATATGCAGCACGACGCCTCAACATTTCTGCTGTCTGTTTAGTTGCTAATATTAAAAAGAAAGTAGGCAGTTCCTTAAATCATGTTTACATTTTATTGTTGAGAAAGTGAAACAACGTAGCCAAGGTGATGTGAATGAAGTTATAAAGTACACTGTTCCCTTTGAAGATTGACGCGTGTCCTCGGTATGTTTTCCATATCAAACTGAGAAGGGGGGGACTGCAGCCTTGATCAAACTTGCGAAGTCTTAACTTACAAGAAGAGGATGCGAGACTGAACTGTGTGTGGGCTACTTAATATTGAGGAAAAGCCCCAATCAGATTGGGAACGTTTGCAGCCCCGCCTCCGTTTTCAGATGTCTCCGTCTTTCCCCATCCACACTGAGACGGAGCAGCAGCGTTTTAGAATGAAAACGGCCTCTCCAGCGTTTTCAAAAAGCTCAGTTTTCGGCAATCGAGAACTCCGGCGTAGTGTAGACGGATGGCGTAACCGTAGCAAAACTTATGCGTTTTCAAACTAAAACGCACTAGTGTAAACGGGGCCTAAAAGACACAAAGTCAAGTCATGTAGTGTGAACAGCACAGCGATCTGCTGATGTTTAAAATCCTGTAGTGTGAACTAGGCTTAACTAACACTACAAGCTCAATACTCTCCTAATAAGATGTTTATTAATAGTAAGTAGAAGTTGGGTTTAGGTATTTGGTAGGATTAGAGATGCAGGATAAGATTGTACTTTACACTTAAAAAATTATATGATCAATTAGTCATGACAACATGTTTTCAGTTCATGGTAACTTATTTATAAACTAATTTCAAGAGGATCACGTGCTTATGATAGTTCACAGCTGTTCAGCATTAGCTCATGACTAATTGTCCTATCAGACGATCCTGAACTCACTATAAATAACCAGACTATTATCATCTCAATATCTTCATCTTGAAGAACCCACCCACCCACCCATTCTTCCCTTCTTTTTAAACGTGCGACCCGCTGGCCAGCGATTAGCGCTGTTGCCTCACAGCAAGAATGCCTCAGGTTTAATTCCCTTCCAAACCAGGCGACATTTCTGTGCTGAGTTTTGCTCGTACTCCCCATGCTCGCGTGGGTTTTCCCCGGGTCCTCGGGTTTCCTCCCATAGTTCAAAAACAAACACCCTAAACAATTAATCCAAAATATTTTTTGCCAAGCACTGAGTACACCTCTTCTCAGCATCCATATCTGACACTTAGCTACATAAGCAAGGGGGAAGTCATCGAGATCCACCTGAGCTCAAACTCCCCTGTCGCCCTGCAATGGGAGGGAGCCCAGGGCTCGAGGATCTTATGAGCTCAGGGCTCTCTCCTGGGTCAGCACGCCAAACTGGCTTTATTATCAATGGTCAGCTAAGGGTGAACTCTTGAAACTAAATTAATCATGTTCTAACTAACACAAGTTGTACATTTCTGCAATATAAATGGCTCCTACGAACTTATATTACACCAGCTAAACTGCATTAACCCAAATATTCCTGATAGTTGTACAAAATGCGATGAAGAAGTGGCTACCCTTTATCATTGTGTATGGGGGTGCAAAGAGATCCAAACATTTTGAAAAGAGTTTCTTATCATGATTGCTGAATTAATTGAAGAAAATGTACATTTGGTTCCCAAATTATGTTTATTTCATATATACTCTGTAAATCTGGATCTGAACACAAGCAAACTGACTAGCAGTCTTGCTCTGGAGGAGCTGACATACACTGTTAAAGGGAAATTACACGATTTTTAATAAAATATGGACCCCCTTTCAACACTTTTTAAACCAGGTGGACCATGCAACATTTTTTTTTAAAGTTTGAGCTTTCAAAAAACCCTTGTTAGTGTCTTGTATTGCTGAGATGTCTTACAATTTAGCAGCAATTAACACATTTGTTTAACCAGTTACACTGGAAAGCTGTGAAACGCAAGATACAAAAATGCACTGAACATTGTTATAAAAGGCGACTTTACATTAAATCTATTATTATTCTTATTATTTATTCATTTTTAATTATGTACTGTTATTATTTAAATTTATGTAATTTATACACATATTTATTTTTATATTTTTTATCATTTGTCTTTTTTACTTTTTATTAATTTATTTATGTATTTTGCTCTGTAGTTCAAACAAAACCTAATAAACATATTTTTGGGGAAAAAATCATGTTCTAACCTAATTTTGTAAGTTTATAAGTTTTAAGTCATTTTAACATAATATACGTTGAATATACTTATAAGGTAAAATTTGATTCAGCTTAAAAGTTTAAGACAACCAGGATTATTTTACAATGTACTAATGAACAGTTTATATTTTAATAATAGGCAGATAATAAGCCAGTAGTTAATAGCACAACTTGTGACCTAAAGTATTACCATTTTTTATTTATAACTATATAATATACAGTTGAAGTCAGAATTATTCGCCCCCTTTAAATTTTTCTTCTTTTTTAAATATTTCCCAAATTATGTTTAACAGAGCAAGGAAATTTTCACAGTATGTCTGATAATAATTTTTCGCCTGGAGAAAGTCTTATTTGTTTTATTTCAGCTAGAGTAAAAGCAGTTTTAATTTTTTAAAGCCAATTTTAAAGTCAATATTATTAGCCCATTTAAGCTATATATATTTTTTGATAGTCTACAGAACAAACCATCATTATACAATAACTCGCCTAATTACCCTAACCTGCCTAGTTACCCTAATTAACCTAGTTAAGCCTTTAAATGTCACTTTAAGCTGTATAGAAGTGTCTTGAAGAATATCTAGTCTAATATTATTTACTGTCATCATGGCAAAGATAAAATAAATCAGTTATTAGAGATGAGTTATTAAAACTATTATGATTAGAAATGTGTTAAAAAAAAATCTGCTCACTGTTAAACAGAAATTAGGGGAAAAAATAATTCAGGGGGGGCGAATAATTTCAACTTTATACACACCTTATACTGTTTTTATTTTCTTTAGTTGTTTTTTTTTAAGTTTTTTATTTATAGATTTAAAAAAAGTAATTTATTATGATCATCTTTTCTTTATCTTTTTATTTCTTTAAATGTCGTTGACTTTAAACAATTAGTTGACTTTAAAAAATGAGTAAACTCTGGCCTAAAATGATTAATTATATGCATAATTCTAAAATGTAAGCACATTTAACAGTTACAACTGGTTTACTGACTTTTTAAATAAAGTAAATAATCCCTTTTTACAATGTACCATCATGTAAAGATGGTAGATAGCATACAAAAAATATGCAGTACTATGCTGAAGTTGAGATTAAATACAATGCACAAAATGTGCAGGTGGAGCTTATCAGACTCTGTAAAGAGTATAATCTCAACTTTACCAGGCTCTGTATTAAGTTTAGCAAGATTTTACTGTAGCATGTGGAACAATTGGTGTCTTAATCTGGATGTAAATATGTGACTTTTGTGTGATTAGGTCAAGATTTGGTCAGTGACAAGTTTGCACTGTAATACTGGTGTAAGCAAAAGCATGGATTTCATGATTAATGTACTACTGAATACTCTCTTCTGCCTATTTATGCTTTCTAAACTATGGGAAAAATGTGTGTAAGTGCAGAGAGAGTTCATCTGTGTCATGTGATCAGGTCTGAACATGAGCAGTGAACTTCAGTGGAAGCTTGAATTCTGTCATACTCTCACTATAAATGATTCATCATTACATGACGGCATGAAAAGCCAAGGTTGTCAGACAGTTGTGCATTCAGAAACTACAGAGAAAAGCGTGTATTGTCTTTTAATATGTCCCAACAAGTTTGAAATAATATTACCCAAAATATTAAAAATGATAAAAGATCTCAACATGGGTTTATTCTGAAAATGTAGCCCTATATACATTTCTGGAGATCGCGAAATATGTAGCCAGAGGAACGTATGGCTTCATTTCTTCTTTAAAACAAACGCTACCGGTTGGTATGAAGCCGGAGCATTTCATGCTTACCAGCTGACCGCTTACCTCCATGTGGACGGCTTTCCAACTGTTACCAGTTTGTTCAGTGGCTTACCATGTATGTCTGCAGACTTGTGGGGTGGATCATAGTTGACCGAGATGACATAGTTCAAGTCTGGCGAAGAACGGCTCTAGAAACAGGTAAGGCAAAAACAAAAGCCAAAAAATAAAATAAACAAATAAATAACAGGGTGAGAATGTGGTAAAATCCGAAAATGTGGTAAAATCAGGCAGCTGTGAGGGCTTTTATTTTTCTGGATTGCTTTTGAAAACACTGTGGGTTGGGTTTAGGGGAGTGGGTGGATGGAGAGATCGTTCGGTTTGTCAGTAATTCAACAGCGGCCTCTGGTGGATTTACGTGAGAACAGCAGGCACGAATGGCACTCGTGAGAGAAATTTGAGATCTGTACACAGCGCCCTATAGCAGCATTGCAATAAACAAAAACTGCAAAAAAAAAACAAAACGTAGCTCCTGGGACATATTTGGCGCTCTCCAGGGGTCCGTTCTTCGTACGTGGATTACTCAATTAGCTGGATTTGGATATTGACGATTTGACACGATCCAGGATCGTTTCGTTCTTCAAAGCTGATCCGAGAGTTGTTGTCATAGCAACAGTTCTGCTAGGTCAAACCTGATCGGGAGCAGGTTCAATTCATATAAACAGGATTAGATCGGCTCAGTTCAAGCAAAGATAATAGAGAAAGTTTGTTCCGAATTCTGATATTTTCTTACAGTAGTAGTTATATACAGTTGGGAAAATGGTACATATTTTTTTAACTATATCTATAAAGTTATAGTCATTAATAAAATAAATTAAGTTATACATATTAATAAAACTTATGCACTCTGTACCATCGAAATGAAAGTACAAAGACTGCCACCTGGTGGTGCAAAGAGAAAACTTATTGATATGAACTTATTAGATCGCTTTAGTACAAATTGTGTATAATAGAAATGCAGAATATGTGACTTTTTTGAAGCAATAATACATTTATGCAGTCATAAACATGTTTTGATAGTTAATAGTGATTTGATGCTTCACAAAAGTTGCAGACGCCTTTACCAATATCAAAATGCTTTTGTAAACAACCAGTTATTCTTTACACGATTAAAAAACGGCTACTATAATATAGACAATATTTTCTAAATGTAGAACTAAATACACTGATATGCATTGAAATACATGATGAATACTCTTGACACATGAAAGTGGAAAGCCTGCAGCTCACAACAAATGTGGAAGGTTTTGCGTGTCATATTTACCAAGCCGTTTACTGCTAATTTGATGTAATTTTGCTCACATGGATAATTGAATATTAATCAGATGATGTCATTACGCTGCTGTGCCGTCAGCCAATCGTTGCATTGCTGATCATGATTTCGAGGATCGATAGATCTGTCCTTCACAACACACGCAGCGATCTCAGATCAGTTTATCCAGACATTCTAATCTGATTCACAAACTTGTTTAAAGAGCCAAATTAGCGAGAGATCAGTGATCAAGATTAAAAGATCCAGGATCTGTCAAATCATCTTAGACCATTTAAGCGAGGTACGAAGAACGGACCCCAGAAATGTACACAGGAGTATGTAATCAGAATGAACCTGGGTTTAAAAGATCTTGTACCATATGTTAAAAAATGCACAATTCCAGCAACTTAATTAAACTTTAATACACAACTGTAAAATTATACTAATCTTATTTTGTGTGATGGAAGCCTTAATAATTAACACCAGCATGTTACAAAGTTTGATTTAACATGCAGTAAAATGAGCTTATTTGTAGAGTAAGAAGTGAATAAATCAGAAGCCAAATAAATTCAATTTACAAATGTCCATGCCTGCTCTTACACTAAAAATAAGGCGGATACACTGCCCCAACAAGCATAGAACATTCCCACATTGGTCCTATTTGGTTCCTTTTTGGATTGGTTTCTTTATTTTGGGGTTTTATTTTGAGTTTGTTGTCTTTCGTTTTTGTTTTCTTAATTTATAACTAGCTAATCTTTTTTTCTCATACTCCCAAATCTGTTCTAAATGGTGCTTTCTAGCATGGTTAACCAACAGAACATCTTTGATTGCCTGATTTGTTGCAAATCCCAGTCGTGCTATTATCTTATTTGAGTCTGTTGAATGCTTGATTCTGATTGGCCGGTGATCACTCCAAGGGTTTTGGTTATTGTCAGGTAAACAGTTAAAATAGTTCTGGCAGGTTTAGAGCACATAACAGTCACTATGAATCGCTGAATGATTCAAGTTATTTCACAGCTACAAAAGTAAAAAATCACGTCAGAACACAACAGAAGGCTTTATCATCTGCAAAATGTGACTACTGACCTATTTTTTTAATGTAAGAGCAGGCACACCCATTGGAACCCTATTCATTCCATTGATTTTTAACTACAAAAACTACAGATTGTTTAGTTTGGTGTGTGAACAATTGTCAACCCAGACTCGTTCTAAAAACGTACCTCAGAAGGTATGTGTTTTTTTTTTTTTTTTTTTGCAGTATTAGTTTTTGTGAATCCACTAGAGGCCGCTGTGTACACTTTTTCAGATCCCGCATTTCTCCCGGGAGTGCCATTCATGCCTGCTGTTCCCTTGGAAATCCACCAGAGGCCGCTTCAGACTGACTGACTGATCAATCGACTGACCCATCCTCCCCCTTCCCTAAACCCAACCAATAGTATTTTCAAAAGCACTGATTGACCAGCGCCCATCCACTTCCCTAAACTCAACCAGCAAATTTAAATAGCAATTCAGAAAAAGAAAAGATCTTGCCTGATTTTTACCACATTCTCACCCTGTTATTTACTTGTGTATTTAATTTTTTTTGGCTTCTGTTTTTGTCTTGCCTGCTTTCTGCAGCTGTTCTTCAACAGAATCGAGCCCCATTTGTCGGGGTCATCTCCTCTCACCGACATACATGGACAAACTACTAACAGCCAGAAAACCATCCATACGAAGGTAAATGGTCAGCTGGTAAGCACGGGAAGGAATGGTGTCATACCGCCTCGTATCGCTCATTCATTTTCTTTTCGGCTTAGTCTCTTTATAATCTGGGGTCACCACAGCGGAATGTACCGCTAAGTTATCCAGCATATGTTTTATGCAGCGAATGCCCTTTCAGCTGCAACCCATCACTGGGAAACCCTACACCCTCATTAACACACACACACACTTCACGGACAATTTAACTTGCATAATTCCCTTATAGTGCATGTGTTTGGACTTGTGGGGGAAACCGGAGCACCTGGAGGAAACCCACGCCAACACGGGGAGAACATGCAAACTACACACAGAAACACCAACTGACCCAGCCAAGGCTCAAACCAGCGACCTTCTTGCTGTGAGGCGACAGCACTACCCACTGCGCCACCGCATCACCCTACATGTCAAAATGTGCAATAATATTCTAAAATGACAAATATTTTTTGCATTTTTGGAAAATCCAATAAATAAAGTTGAGGAAAACAGCTTGTTATGCTGCAAACTGGTATTTTTTAGTTGTTGTTTTTTTGTCATTGACACATTTGTTGATGTAAGAAGTTTGACAGTCACTGGTATTTGTTATTCCTAGTCATTTCCCTATAGTCATATGAATCAGAAGTCCTGAAACAATCGCAGAAAAGAGTTTACTTCCGCATTTGAGAATACGGTGAGTAGAGGAAGAAGATACGAGAAACATCTCCGTCATGGTTTTCTTTAGGGCCGCTTTGGAACAATGCGCACTGTGTAAAAGCCCACACGAACACACTTTATAAGCACACACTGAGTGTACAGTGAGTGCTTGCTTTGGGATTTCTTCCATCAACTGTTGGGAAAATGAAACCAAGGCGACGTCCTTCAGGAAGCTGAGGAATTCTGCTGCCGAGACCGAAATAGAGCTCATTTGCATTGAAATCTGCTCAGACTGTGAACTTCATTCTGCAGTGATTGATTCCTCAGAAACACGAGAGTTTCCCCTTCGCCTCAGTGCTAAGCTGTTTCTCCAATCGCTCCGGTCGTCCAGACACCGGCTGAGGGAATTGCAGGAATTCCTGGAACAACATGCATGTCTTTGACAAACTAATGGATAATCAGTAACACAACATTAACTGAGTTCGGTTAAAATACAACATCTATAAAGAAGCTGGAATGTCAGCCAATAAAACAGGGGGAGCAGGGGAGGGGGGTGAAAACTTATGCAATTGGAAGATCATAATAAATTGTGCTTAATTTGTCCTCTTAGGGAAAAATGCAAGTATCTTCTGCTTCTTCTGAATGTCAGTGGCTACAAAATGTGGAAAAAAAAAATTTATTTTAGCAAAATAAGCACAATCTGGACATCTTGTGTCAAACTTTTTATATTTTACTCATTAAAAACCCCCATTGGCAAAAAAACTTGCGTGAAAAGCCGGCGGAGGCCGTTGTCGAGCAACCGTCTGTCCGATTGACTGAATGACTGAACAATCGACTGGGCGGCCGACCCAGCCACCCTCCTCCTCCTCCTTAACCCAAGTGATGATTTACAAAAGCCGTCCAGAAAAATAAGCAAAAGCCCTCGTCCGATTTTGACTGAGTTTTCGTATTTCACCGCATTCTCGCCCCATCACGAACTTGTTCGCTTTTATTTTTTGGATTCTGTTTTTCATCTTACCTGATTTCTGGAACCGATCTTCCCCGGACTCGAAGCCGGGCCTCTGCTCCGTCGACGTAACACTATGAGCTAAGTGGACAAATTGGTTGCGGCGGGAAAGCCCTCCACATTGCGGTGAGCCAAGTCAGATTGAATAATGAAGATGATGATAGATGATGATGATTACAATGAGAAAGAAGATAATAAAGATGATGATGATGATGAAGATGAAGAGTATTATAATGATTATGATGATAAAGATGATTATGATGAAGATGATGATAGATGAATATGATGATGATGATTAAGATGATGATAAAGAGCATGATGATGATTATGATGCTAATGATGAAGATGATGATGATGATAAAGAGCATGATGATGATGGTAATGATGAAGATGATGATGAAGATGATGATGATGATAAAGAGCATGATGATGATGGTAATGATGAAGATGATGATGAAGATGATGATAAAGAGCATGATGATGATTATGATGCTAATGATGAAGATGATGATGATTACAATGATGAGAATGACGATGATGATAATGAAGATGATAGATGATGATGAAGAAGATGATAATGAAGAGTATTATGATGATTATGATGATGATGATGATTACAATGATAAAATGAAGATGATGATGATAATGAAGATTATGATAGATGAAGATTATGATGATGATGATGATGATGATGATTAATAAAGATAAAGATGATGATGATAGATGAAGATGATGAAGATTATGATAGATGATAGATGATGATGATGACGATGATGATAAAGATGAAGAAGATGATGAAGATAGATGATGAAGATTATGATGATGATAGATGAAGATAAAGATGATGATAATGATGAATGATAATGATGAAGATGATGGAGATCATGATGATAATGATGAAGATGACGATGAATGTGATAATGAAGATGATAAAGAAGATGATGATGATCATTACATTGACAAAAATGATGAAAATGTTAAAGAGTATGGTGATGATGATGATGACGAGTATAAAGAGGAAAACTATGATGAAGATGATGATAAAGAAGAGGAAGATGATGAAGTCTGCTCATCTGGAGAGTCTGAGAGGCTTTAGACTGCAGCTGCAGTGTTGTCTGCAGGCTGTGTGGAGGTTGCAGGAGCGTTGTGTGGAGGTTGCAGCAGTGTTGTGTGGGCACTGAGTGTTTGGCTAAAGGCTCAGGGTGTGTCTGTGGTCACTGACTGGAGAAGAAAACAGCAGATGCACCACAGAAAACTGTTTCTATCTATGTAGAGATATGATTTAGATGTTTTGATGACGAGTAAAAATCACCTCCTTATTTATAAAGTGAAAATACTGTTTGCATCTACTGTTTAACCGTGTGTGCTTTCAGTTGATTTTTTTCTCATTGTCATATCAACAGATTAAATTTTAACATTATTATCACAAAAATCTATTTAACAAAAATATCTAAATTATAAAAACACAAATGAGATTAAAACTAAAAATTAGTAATTTAATAAACGTAGAGAGTAATACATACTGTAGATATATTTGCACATTTATTTTTAGTGATTCATTTATTTAGATATTGCATGTAAGCATAAAAGATATAAAGTAAAAATTATATATATATATATATATATATATATATATATATATATATATATATATATATATATATATATATATATATATATGATTTACTGTAATTAGTTATTAACATCTGTCTTCTTAAAAAGTATGATTTTAAGATGACACTACCAGGTTTCTTTAAGTTGATGTATTTACAAACATGAATTACTAATGAGCAACACTTGATCAGCAGATCAACATTTACTGATGCATTATTAAAATTATTAGTTAATATCAGGTAATTAACTGACTTAATGAACAACTTTATTTCACTTTACATTAATAAAGATAAATAAACACTAATAAATTGTTCATGTTTGTTCCTGTTGGTAAAAACTTTATTAACATTAACTAATACTGTACATCCTTCCAGTAAAGTGTCATTGATTTATTATATCATATATAACATATAGTTGTATTTGACAACGAGTGGAAGAAACAGTAAAGATAAAGTATCATTTTGTCCTCAATATGTACGTGGGAGAGTCTGTATGACATCCAAAAAACCTTTTCTGAATAAAGTTGCTCAGCCAGAGAGTGTTTTACTTGGCGATCAATGAGAATGAATGAGGAGAGAAAAAAAGAGCAGAAATTGAAAATATAAATGATGTCTGGGAGGAAGTAAGAGAAGGGAGGAGGTGTTTTACCGCTGATACACACACTTAAGAGAGTGAAGGATCCCTTGGAATTATTTTCACACAATATTTATGTGTCTCTGAGGTTTTAAAGAGCAAAAATCAGCTATGTTTTCCAAGGTCGCCAGTAGCGCAGTGCGCATGCGCGGAGAAGTAGTTTGCCTCTCGGGAGCGCGCAGAGCGGCGACGCGCGTGGAGTTTATTCGCCAACGCACTCAAACTTTGCCGTTATTCTGTGTGTACGGTAAGCTTACGTTTATAACGTCGAAATAAAACTAAAACTGTCGCATGGATGTACATGTTATCTGGCGATTTAGAGATAAATGTAGACGGTTGGTTATTTTATTACGTTGCCGAATGTAAACAAGCTGACGGTTTGTCACTGAAGGATGGTTATACATTGTTTTATCATTATTGTGTCTGTAAAATGTTTATTTGCATTTATGTTTTACACAAAGACTAACAGGAGAAATTATGTATGCAGAAAATGAGATTTGTTTGTGTTTTCGTAATATTTTTAAGGTAAATAAGCGTATTTGTTATTAAAATGACGTCACATTTTAACTACCATACTAGTTTTAACAACAGACATCTTTTAATTTATGACAAATGTCATTTTGGATTTCTTTATTTTGATTTTTGTGGGATAAATGTGAGCATACTGGGATTATATGAGCATGCAGAGCCTGCTATTGACTGAGTGAACTTGATTCAAGATAAAAACAGTAGATGTCTGCTATTGTTTTTACAGTTTCTATGTCTAAAACTGAGACCTAGACGGAGCAGACAAACACACAGACTGTTCCCATTACATCCCACTCATTTCCTCGCTGTGTCTGATGGGCTGAGTGCGGCTGTGTGTTTGTTTGTGTAGGAAACACACAGGTGTAATTAAACCCAATAACAGTCTGGATGGGTGGAGATGTGGTGAAAGCACATATTCTAAATTCAATCTGACTTGGTCAAAATACACAGATTATTCTTCAGATGACGATTGAGTAAATTCAATAATTATACAATGTCTGGAAATAAAAAAGATAACAATACATTTTATTACTTATTAAAGTTATTTATTGATTAAAAAATAAAGACAGTCATTGACTTATTTGATCTGTTCGGGATCTGCAGCGAGTTTAATATAAAGACTGATCAATGCATCTGTCAACAAGTGGTTTTATTTGACAGTGAGCCCAGAAAAATGGCAATTGCAAAACCAAGAAACTGTTTATGAAGACAGTGTTTTGTATGAAGAAATTAAATGTTATGTATGTGAAAATAATTGTGATTCTCGTACTGTCCAGTGTTGCCAGATATAGCTGCTTTTTTCCAGCCAAAAAGCTGTCCAAAACCTGCCAAAATGCACAAAAACACTAAAAATGTTAGACTAATATTAAATATAATTTTTATTTATGTAAATCGAAAATAACCTAGCAACACCAGGGAAGTGTCACAGAACCACAACATAAGCGGTTCGCATCGAAACACTCACCCACACACACGACTCTTAATCTTAGAATAGGGTTGACTTTGAAATGGGGAATAAATTCGTCCTATTTGGTGTTTTAAATTATTTTAAACATAATTAGGTGCTACTTGTCAATCAGTTTCTATATTTGTTCTTGCTGTTAATTGTGAAAAAAAAAAATTGATTAAAGTGTCATCATAAAGCGCTGAGTTTTATTGCGGGCGCTGCGTGATGTGTGTGCATGCGAAGGCGAGTCAGATTTGTCCAGAGAGTCAGATTTTCATACAGCTTTCCTTCATCTCTTCTGACAGATGGGTTTACGCTGTTTGTGCTATGGACTGGTCACTACTGACTGAATGGAGTAGGAGCACACAGTTATGTTTTGTTGAATAAGTTACATATACAATTTTCGTTTCGAAACAGCCCAAATTTTGTCAACCCGCCCATGCCATTGTTAACCCACACAATCAAATTCAAAACCGCCCAATCTGGCAACACTGGTACTGTCTACATTTTCACTGCTTTTTAAAGACATTTTCTTTTCTTTTGCCTATTAATCTGTGATGCTTTAAATTATGTTTTTGTGACAATTATACTTTCAATTCAGGACTGCTATCTATCTATCTATCTATCTATCTATCTATCTATCTATCTATCTAT
>NC_133178.1:2557500-2635000 GCF_049306965.1 Danio rerio
GCATTTCTTGCGGTGTGTGTATTTTAATAGTCTGTTTTAACAGTAACGTGTTTAACCGTGGTCACGTTTACACTGTGGGGTTTACCGAGTGACCGCTCTCTTAAAGGGACAGCTCACTCAGAAATACAAATGCACTCATTATTCACTAAAGGAGTGTTTCTCAACCATGTTCCTGGAGGACCACCAGCTCTGCACATTTTCCAGGTCTCCTTAACCAAACACACCTGATTCAGGTCATCAGCTCAGTAGCAGAGACTAAAGGACCTGTAATGGGTGTGACAGACAAAGAAGACATCCAAACCATGCAGTGCTGGTGGTCCTCCAGGAACGTGGTTGAGAAGCACTGCTTTTGAAGAATGTTGGAAGCTGTTGACTTCCATAGTAGTTAAAAATTATTTTTGCGTGAACCGGCCCTTTAAGATGCAGCATATTCTGTGGGTTGTGGACAGAAAACAGCAGCATAATTAAGACTTCATTAATGGATAGACATTTATTAAGACATACTTTCTTCGTTTAATTAGTCAGTAGTCATCATTAAAAGTGCTTCTTCATAAAAACCACCCTTAAAATCATAAGCCATTGACTTCCATAGACGGAAATAAGCTCATTTTTGGGGTGAACTGGCCCTTTAAGATGCAGAAAACAGAAGAAAGCTGTATAATTAAGACTTCATTAATATATAGACATAATTAAGACATTCTTATGTTATTTAATTAGTCAGCAATCATCATCTCATATACTTTTTCATAAAAACAACCCCAAAAATCATAAGCCATTGACTTCTATAGTAAGAAATATAGTCATTTTGGGTGAACCGGCCCTTTAAGATGCAGAAAACAGCAGACGGCTGCATAATTACGCCTAATTTATAGATGGACATAATTCAGATTTTTTTTTTCATTTAATTAGTCAGCAGTCATCCTTAAATATGCTTTTTCATAAAAGAACGCTCTTATGAACCACTGACTTCCATAGTAGGAAAACTACTTTTTTTTTTCTGTGAACCGGCCCTTTAAGTTGCAGGAAACAGTAGAAAGCTGCATAAATAACACTTAATGAATAGATAGATTAATTAATTAAGACTTTCTTTCTTCATTTAATTAGTCAGTAGTCCTCCGTAAATTTTTTTTTTTTTTTTTTTTATGAAACTCGCCCTCCATAGTAGGAAATAAAGTCACTTTTGTGTGAACCGGCCCTTTAAGATGCAGAAAACAGGAGAAAGCTGCATAATTAAAGACCTAATAGTTGGACATAATTAAGACATTATTTCTTCATTTAATTAGTCAGTAGTCATTATTAAATATGTCGACTAGTCCTACTTTTTACTAAAACCCCCTTAAAACACATGTGACCACTCTAGTTATTACAGTCAGTAGTAAAATATGATACTGTAGAATATGACCAATGGTGTCATGTTTATGTAAATATTAAGCTTCTCTGCTGATAATGGATGGAAAAGTGATGATCAAACTCATGTTTTAAGTCATATGAGCTTATCTTAATGCTGTTTTATAATGCAATATAAAGGTAATTATAGTGAACTTAATAATTTTAAGGAAGCTATGATCTATTATTTTTTACAGTGTATACAGTATGTAAAGGGCCGCAGAATGTAAATATACAGAGGTATTGTAAATTTTAATTCATTTATTTTTTTCAGCAAGATTTTTCAACGCATATTTAATCATAATAGTTTTAATAACTCATCTCTAATATCTGATTTATTTTATCTTTGCCATGATGACAGTAAATAATATTAGACTAGATATTCTTCAAGACACTAATATTCAGCTTAAAGTGACATATAAAGGCTTCACTGGGTTAATTAGGGTAAAGTTAGGGTAATTAGGCAAGTCATTGTTTAACAGGGGTTTGTTTTGCAGATTATCCAAAACTAATATTGCTTAAGGGGGCTAATAATATTGACCTTAAAATTGGTGTTAAAAAAATGAATGCCTGCTTTTATTCTAGTCGAAATAAAACAAATCAGACTTTCTCCAGAAGAAAGAATATTATCAGACATACTGTGAAGTATTCCTGAATCTGTTCAACATCATTTGGGAAATATTGGAAAAAGAAATTCACAGGAGGGCGAATAATTTAGACTTGAACTGAACTGTAAACACAGACCAAAAGCTCAATCCGTCTGCTAGAGTATAAACAGTTAAAGATTAGCAGACGGGTTGTTTTAAACAGTGTTTTTCCCGCCATAAAATGTGAAAACTAAGCAGGACCAAACCTTTTTAATGTAGGGATGAGTTTTCACTAAAAGGGATTAAATAATTTAGTGGTTGTAAAGGGAACAAAAGATATTTTGGATGGAATTTATTAGAAATTGATTAATTGTATTAAAATCAGTGCAATAAGAAAGTTTAATCTTTGCTTAAAGTAGTTAATTTTACAATTAATGCAATTATTGCATACGATTATGCAAAATAAATGTTTTTATATATATATATATATATATATATATATATATATATATATATATATATATATGTATGAGCAATATCACACGAGTAGCAGTGCGACATGGTTGTATATTGGCACTGGCGGGAGGCGTGCGTTGTGCCTTAGTGCCACCACCAGTGCCGATATACAGGCTTATCGCACTGCTACGAGTGTGATTTTGCGTTTATATAACAGTTTGACGGCATAATTGTGTATATAAAAACAAAATCAAACATGGAGAGTCTCAAAAACCCTTTTGTATGAGGAACTACTTTCTTCCGCCTTTGGATTCAAATTATAAGCTGACAGTTAAACAGCTGTTAAAACAGTTAAAAGCATCTTTTAAACTTTAGATCTGTAGTGTCTGCCTTTTGCTGGCTGTATGTGTGCGGAGTAATACACAAACTGTAAAGAGGCTGTAGGAGTTCTGATATTGCAGAATATCGCACAGCTTTCAGCCAATCTGATTTGAGAACCAGACAGAACTGTTGTATATATATATATATATATATATATATATATATATATATATATATATATATATATATACAGCGCTCAGCAATTACAAGTTTACCTCTCACAAATCTCTCTTTAAAATCTATATTTCTAATAGGAAGCTCTACAATATTGTATCTGTGCATATACATTAGATAAGTCAGTACAGAAGCCAAATCTGGAGCTCATCTAACAGTAATTTACGACAACGATCCAAAAACTAGCACAGCTAAATGTATTTGTTGTAGAAAAATATTAAATACACATTTTAAAAAGAGGAAAATCAAGAGAAGCAAGAATTTTTTTGTTGTTGTTGCAATATTTAGCTTGAGTTTATTTGTATTTTCTTTCAATTTCTCAATGTGTTTGGTGACTAAAAAATATTGTAATAAATGTATCTGTTTAATCAATCTGTTTAGATTAAATGCACCAACATACATCACATATCTTCACTGAGAAATGGAGAAAAATATTAATTTTTATTTCTTTTAATTTTAATGATTATTGGTCACTCCTGTGAATGACATCAGTGTGAGCGTGAACACAGTAATATACACCATGCTTCTACTACATGCATTTGTGTGAGCTGTGCTTGGACATCACTTCATCCATCAGTCTGTATGCCTGTGAAACGTCTTTAATGTGAGCTTATTTTAAACAGGACCTATTCTGACCTTTATTACAAGATATAAAAGGTGTCTCTGATGTGTCCAGAGTGTGTGTGAGAAATTTCATCTCAAAATAGCACACAGATGATGTTTTACAACTGTCTGAATCTGACCCTTTTAGGCTTTGAGCTTAATTGTGGTGTTTTGATGACTGTCGCTTTAAATGCAAATGAGATTTTCAAAAAGGGGGTGGAGCTACAAACACCTGTATGTCAGCATAGTGACGAATTCAAAAACAACTATCTGGTATCTGTGTGAAAATGTGTGTGTCAGGGTGTCGGACGGCTGCTTCTCACTCAGGGCTGTTTATGCTAATGAGGAAGAGATGGTCTGTAATGTGCGGGGCTTTAATTCATGTGTTCAATTAAAGGTTGGCTATACTCACACTGATGGCACACAACTGGGTTTCAACCCCTTATTAAAGGGATATTTGCATAATAGAACCCCCTTAAGAGTCTGTTTAGATGTGATGTTCATCTGTTTATCATTCCTGAGAGATAACAATCATTCTGTCCATCAGTCAGAACACACGTGAAGATCTTTAGGGCATTTCGAAAACACTATAGTCTGGATTAATCAGCCTTTATGAACATTTACCATGTGTTTAACGACAAATAAAACCAAAATAAACATGCTTAATTCTGATATGTGATCATATATGAGCTTATATTTAACATAATAGTTCATATATTTGAATATACGTGCACAAATATACAGTAAATCCAATTCATAATAGATGTAAGCTATATCTGTAAATGGCCATTTTTCTATATTTTGAAATCTATATTGCGTTTATGTGCACATTTTTATATCTGCAAAAATCAGACGTGAATTTGATTGTCATATATGTGATTTGCATAAATAGAAATATCAGATTTAAATACGATAATCACAAATTCAACATGCTTTTGCATCATTACCACAGTTTAACCATGGTATTTTGTGCTAAAACTGTGGCTATCCTAAAAAAACCCGTGCAACTTAAAACTTATACTATAGTATAAACATGGTATATTCCCTTACACTGTAGTATAAACATGGTACATTCCCTTACACTGTAGTACTAGCATGGTAAATTCCCTTATACTATAGTATAAACATGGTAAATTCACTTTTACTATAGTATAAACATGGTACATTCCCTTACACTGTAGTATAAACATGGTAAATTCCCTTACACTGTAGTACTAGCATGGTAAATTCCCTTATACTATAGTATAAACATGGTAAATTCACTTTTACTATAGTATAAACATGGTACATTCCCTTACACTGTAGTATAAACATGGTAAATTCTCTTATACTGAAGTACAAGCATGGTAAATTCACTTTTACTATAGTAAAAACATGTTAACTATGGTAAAAACATGGTCAATTCACTTTTACTATAGTATAAACATGGTAAATTCACTTATGCTATAGTAAAAACATGGTTAATTCCCTTATATTATAGTATAAACATGATAAAATCACTTATACTATAGTAAAAACATGGTCAATTTTTTTTACTATTGTAAAAACATGGTAAATTCATTTATACTATAGTAAAAACATCATAAAGTCCCTTATACTGTAGTGTAAACATTGTAAATTTACTTATACTATAGAAAAAGCATGGTAATTTCACTTTTACTATAGTATAAACATGGTAAATTCACTTGTACTATAGTATAAATTCACTTATACTATAGTAAAAACATTGTAAATTCCTTTATACTGTAGTATAAATATGGTAAATTCACTTATATTATAGTATAAACATGGCAAATACACTTGTACTATAGTAAAAACATCGTAAATTCCCTTATACTGTAGTGTTAACATGATAAATTCACTCATACTATAGTAAAAACATCGTAAATTCCCTTATACTATAGTATAAACATGGTAAATCCACTTATACTATAATAAAACATGGTAAATTCCCTTATACTATAGTATAAACATGGTAAATTCACTTATACTGTAATATAAACATGGTAAATTCACTTATACTCTAATAAAACATGGTAAATTCCCTTATACTATAGTATAAACATGGTAAATTCCCTTATACTATAGTAAAACATAGTAAATTCACTTGTATTATAGTAAAACCATGGTAAATTTTCTAATGATGGATCAAGTGTTTCCGTTCTGATTCCACAGTCTGAAGAGTATGAATGTTAATGTATTAGTGTTTCATATCTGACGGCATTATGCACTTTAATTGATTCATATCATTAATAATGGACTACTAATGATGATGTACACGGTGCTGGAGAGACTCGTCTACTCCTATCTCAGAGTTCCTTTTGCTTTGTTTCATGTATATATGTATATAGGGGAATTGTGAGCTTAATTCCAAGTGGATCTAAACTGATTTATTGAGGACGTTTATGGGTTACACTTCAGTTGAAAGTAAGTAAACACTCCTGGGAGAAAGCAAAAATGTGATTTTCATTGTTCAGAAAATTCTGTATTATGTCTAATGCCTTGTGATGGATCATGAGTGTGTATGTTTGTTATAAATACATGTTTTCCTGACTTTCTGAGTCTGATCTGTTTATGCGTGTGTTTTATTCTGTGATGGCATAATGTACACATAATACACAAACATGCAAATCATAAATTCATTTTATTAGTTCATCAAGTTCACATGAAAGAGACATTGACCACAGTGATCTGAGCTCTGAAAAGTGCTGAACATAAAAATAAGACATCAGTTTTACACCCTTACAAGGGCACAGAAGCATCAGGTATAATGTGAAGATATCTGACAATCACTCATAATACAAACTAAAGAACATGCAACAAGATCATATGACTAAGCATAGTATGGAAGGCAATTGGTGTCAAAAATAAAGCACTTGAACATTTTTAGCCTGTACCATGAAGCTGGATTGAAGCTTGGTCTTGGGCACCTTGATATTTTTCACTGCACCGCTAACCTGCTTTAAGGCAGGTTAAGTTCTGGATATGTTCTAAATATGCTCTCATTTTGTTCAGGCTATGTTCATGTTATGTTTTAGCCATTTTCTGTTCTGGATATGCTCTAGATATGTTTAGGTTACTTTCAGGTAATGATTTATATATGTTCTGGATTTGTTAGTGTTATGTTTAGGTTATGTTCTGGTTATTTTCAGTTTAAGTTTTAGATATGTTCTGGTTATTTTCAGGTTATGTTCAAGTTATGTTAGCTGTTTTCAGGCTAAGTTCTGGATATGTTCTCTAGATATGTTTAAGTTACTTTCAGGTAATTTTTTTATATATGTTCAGACTATGTTCTGGATTTGTTCGAGTTATGTTTAGGTTATGTTCTGGGTATTTTCAGGTTATGTTTTAGATATGTCCTGGATATGTTCAGGATCTATATAAGGTAGGTTCTGGTTATTTTCATTTTAGTTTTAGATATGTTCTGGATATGTTTTATGTATTTTCAAGCTGAGTTCTGGGTATGTTCTCTAGATATGTTTAAGTTATTTCCAGGTAATGTTTTATATATGTTCAGGCTATGTTCTGGATTTGTTAGTGTTATGTTATGTTATGTTTAGGTTATTTTCTGGTTACTTTTAGGTTATGTTTTGGATATATTTAAAGTATGTTCTGGTTATTTTCAGTTTGAGTTTTAGATATGTTCTGGTTATTTTCGCATTATGTTCTGGATATGTTTAGGTTATGTTTTAGCTATTTTCAGTTCTGGATATGTTCTAGATATGTTTGTTACTTTCAGGTATTGTTTTATATTTGTTTAGGTTATGTTTTGGTTATTTTTTTTGTTTAAGAGATATGTTCTGAATATGTTCAGAGTATATTTAAAGTATGTTCTGGTTATTTTCAGTTCAAGTTTTATATATGTTCTGGTTATGTCCTGGATATGGTCAGGTTATGTTTTAGCTGTTTACAAGCTAAGTTCTGGATATGTTCTAGATATGTTTAAGTTACTTTCAGGCAATGTTTTATATATGTTCAGGTTATGTTCAGGCTATGTTCTGGATGTGTTCATGTTATGTTTAGGTTATGTTTTAGATATGTTCAGGTTGTTTTCAGGCTAATGTTCAGGATATGTTTAGGTTATGTTACACTCTAGATGTGTTCAGGTTATATTCTGGTTTAGAGATTCAAAACTGTAATTTCACCAGTCAAATGTGACCAAAGTTAAAATAAAGACACAACCCCAGTGTCTTTAAAATCTGTAATTCTGAGTTTGTTGAACCACCATCATGGTACAGGCACCCGATCTAATCAAAATGAAATTTTAGCCAATGAAATCTCTTGATTTGAAACTATATTTGCAAATATGATTCAATGGTACGTTGGGATATATGGATACAGACTTTTGACGTCATGTTTATTTTGTGAATAGTATATTGCAGTGGTCTGTAAACATACACGTGTTGCTGTTTATAAACAAAAGAAAAAAATCACGTTTCATTTCATTTTTGGCCCCAACTTCCTTCCATAATAATAACAACGCAACAATGTATCAACATCACAGTTTCTCTGAACTAATAAATGCCACAAACATACAGAGATCTTTAGCATGTGCTGTGTGTAAGTGCTCCTGCTAGCCTGCTGTTATTATTATTCAGCTCATCTACAAAATGTTGCGTATTTTACCCTGATAGATTCCCAAGGATTCTGAGAGATAAAGTCAGTTTGGCAGTTCGTATCTGTTTTTTTTTTAATCAGTTTATCAAGTGCAAAATTAGTCTGTGATGCTTCAGTTGCAGCATTTATAGCAGTCATGGACCTGTCAGACTCGCATCTCACCCTCACATCAAATAAGAAATATTTTAGATTTTGCATAATAAAAATAAACTTGAATGAAAACCATCAAACTAAAATGAGCTTAAAGAGCAGGTCATGTGTACTTTATAGCATCCTATTATTGTGTTGAGGCTCCTACAACAGATATAAGCGCATCTAAGATCAGAAAACATCATTTCAGAACATGATTTTAATATTAGAATCATTCTGCACTGATTTCAATTCTGTTCGTTTTAATCAATTCTCAGCTTCAGGTCTGTAAGCCCCTCCCCTTTCATAAGCCAGCTCTGATTGGTCAGCGGACAAAGCCTGTTTTAATTGGTCTTTCCATATCAGTAATGAAAAGCCAATTTCAGAGTTTCAAAGCGTTGAATCAACTGAATCAATTGCTTCACAAAAAAGATTCAATGTTTCGATGCATTTAAAACACCACCTGCTACTGCCACCTGCTGGTTAAAACTGTAAATCTGACCAAAAAAAACTCAAGCAAACCATGCTAAACATTTGCCTTTCCAAACAAATTTCCAACGTTTAACTTAAAGTATAATGTATTAAACGCAATTAGTTAATCAGTTAATAGCATTAAATGTTATCTGCATAATATGAAATTTTACCAATTTTTAAAAATTAAAACGATCTGAGATCAGATAAAAACTATAAATGTTGTTCAGTGATTGGCCACTAGGGGGTGATCTAATTGAACCCACATGATTTATGTGTAATTTATGATAATATGCATATGCTGGTAGTATAGAAGTTAGTTTTTTTTAATTTTTAAAATTGTAATAATGCAACAAAGCCCCTAATATCATGATTCGTAAAAGTTTGTGTAGCGATGTTTTGGAAACAGCCACCACTAGTTAACATAAATCAGTAGCAGGCAATAATTTCTGTGATTTACGATAGGCTTTCTTTCGAGAGACAATATGTTTACATTGAAGGACCGTGACGTTAAAAACAGCAAATACGATATTTATCGAAAACCCAAAATTTGATAAAAATTATTAACATAACCTTTTTTTTTTATTTGAAAAAAAAATCAGGATGAATTTGATTTTGGTTCGTTTAAATCAGTTCTAGGCTTCAGATCAGTAAGCCCCTCCCCCTTCGATAAGCCAGCTCTGCTTTGATTGGTCAGCTAGCCAGGTTTTTTTAAATTGGTCTTTCTGTATTAGAAACAAAACGGCCATTTTATGGTTTGTATGTCATGGGAGGAGGGGTTTATGCAAATTAGTTACTTTGATTATGTTTACATTAAGGATCAGAAAAGGACAGCGACGTTACAAACTGCAACTACAATATTTATCGAAAACCCACATGACCTGCTGTTTAATATATACTAAAATTGATCAACATAAACCATTTTATTTTGTTTGATTTTAGAATATGATTTGGTTCATTTGAATAAATTTGAGGCTTTAGATATGTAAGCCCCTCCCCTTTCCATAAGCCAGCTCTGCTCTGATTGGTCGGCTGGCCAAGTCTGTTTTGATTGGTCGTTTCATATCAGAAATAAAACGCCCATTTCATTGTATCTCGTGGTTTATGCAAATGAGTTGCTTTAAGTAACTTTACAAACTGCAAATAAGATATTTATCGAAACCCACATGACCTGCTCATTAAATAAACTGAAAATTACATGATTAAGTTTGATTGGAGGATGAACATGACTCTGCGTGTAAATTAGATGGCATGTTTAGTGCGATTCGTCATTAACATCAATCTAACGTAGAATTATCAAAAATAATAATATAAATAAACATAAGAGCTGAAACCAGCCTGTACTGTAGCGTTATCTTCCTTCACGGTTCATCATTTCTCCATCCGCCTGGTCTCTCCACCTGCAGACCAGTCTTTACACCGAAAAACAGACTCCAGCAGGACCTGAAGCAGTGTGTGTTTGGCTGAAGTGTGTGTTTGGGGTGTAAACGGCGGCTCGTCTCCTTTAGATGTTCAGTCTTGAGGCGTTATGATGCTCTGCTCTTCTACGTGCTGATGATCTGACCCGACCAGGTCTCGTGTTTGGCTCCGGCCTTCAGGTGTGTGATGGTCACCTCCACCGCCTGCACCTTCACGTTCTTGGGTGGAATCAGACAGACTTTATAGGTGACCTCGTCTCCCTCCACGGGAACATACTCGCCTTCAATACTGACACAGAGATGAAGAGACGTATTTACAAGTTTATTCACAGATTTGGAGATTTGCCTACAGATTTTTTTGCCTTATCTATGGATTTATAGGCTTATTTACAGATTTATGTACTGATTTATAAGTTTATTTACAGACACTTATTACATATTTATAGACTTATTTACTAATGTTTTTATCTTTATCCATGGATTAACAGACTTAATTACATATGTATAGATAAATATGTATACTCATTTACATATTTATATGCTTATTTACATATTCATAGACTTATTACCTATTTTTAGGTTTATCTGCACATTTATAGGCTTATTTACTAATCTTTTAGCTATATCTAGGGATTAATAGGCTTATTTACAGATTTATAGACTTTTTTAAAAAAAATTGGGCTTATTTGCATATTTATGTACTTATTTACAGATTGTTTAGACTTACTTACACATTTTTGGTCTTTGCATATTTGCCTTATTTGCATACCTGTAAGCCATATCTACAGATTTGTTGGTTTATTTACGGATTTATATGATTATTTACATATTTACAGACTCATTTACATATTTGTTTATTTACAGATTTAAATTTTTTTTACTAATAATTATTATTATTTTTTTGTTAGTCTTATCTGTACATATTAATAGGCTTATTTACAGATTTTTTTAGGTTCATCCACAGCTTCATAAACTTATTTACAGTTGTATAGGCTTATTTATAGATTTATTTATAGATTATTTAGGTTTATTTACATATTTATAGACTCATTTACATATGTATATGCTTATTTAAAGATTTATAGACTTATTTACATATTTATAGACTTATTTACAGATATTTTAGGCTTATTTAAAGATTATTTAGACTTATTTGCATATGTATAGACAAATTTACATATTTTTGGTCGTATTTGTACATTTGCCATATTTGCATATCTTTTAGCCTTATTTACATATTTTTGGGTTTATTTACAGATTTTTATGCTTATTTACATATTTTTAAAAACTTTTTTACATATTTATTTACTTATTTACTATTATTACTATATATATATATATATATATATATATATATATATATATATATATTTATATATATATTTATATATATATATATATATGTACATAGTTGCTCTTATAAAATTAAATATATTTTTACATTTTTATTGTATTTTATTTTATCTCGACATTTTTACTATTATTAGTGTAATATAATATAATATTCATTTGTTATTATATTAAACATATTGTAATAATAATATACTAATAAATATAAAATTACTATTATTATTACTACTATAATTATGTATATTGTTGTTCTTATGTAATTATATAGAATTTTAGATTGGTACTGCATGTGGGGGGAAATATATATATATATATATATATATATATATATATATATATATATATATATATATATATATATATATATATATATATATATATTATTAATTATATATTAATTAATATATATATATATATATAAATTCATTTTTAATTTTCTGCATGAGTTGTTTTTGTTTAAGTTGTAGTTTTCCCCTCTAGACGTTGAGCTGTGATGAAGCTGGAGCAGAGGATCTTCAGTATTGTCAGGTATGTGATCTAATAATCTCGATGCTTGTAAACTCACTCTGAGATGTGAAAGAAGATGTCGTCTCCTCCATGAGCCGGTTTGATGAAGCCGTGACCCTGAGAGCGAGAGAAGTCTTTACACACACCCTTAAAGACAGGCCCAGCGTTCGCTCGCACTGTCCTAAAGACACACACACAGAGCAGACAAACATGGTGTGATGTTTAAATATGCAAATGAGTTATTAGTTAAAGAATTTGTTTATATTTCAGTTATAATATACAAAGAAATCAAGCATGGTGTGGTATATTTAAATATGCAAATGAGTCAGTAATTAAATATGTGCATGATTTGTTTATATTTAAAAATATATATTAAACAGAAAACAAACATGGTGTGGTATATTTAAATATGCAAATGAGTCAGTAATTAAATATGTGCATGGTTTGTTTATATTTAAAAATATACATTACACAGAAAACAAACATGGTGTGGTATATTTAAATATGCAAATGAGTCAGTAATTAAATATGTGCATGGTTTGTTTATATTTAAAAATATACATTAAACAGAAAACAAACATGGTGTGGTATATTTAAATATGCAAATGAGTCAGTAATTAAATATGTGCATGGTTTGTTTATATTTAAAAATATACATTAAACAGAAAACAAACATGGTGTGGTATATTTAAATATGCAAATGAGTCAGTTATGTGCATGATTTGTTTATGTTTAAAAATATATATTACACAGAAAACGAACATGGCATGGAATATTTAAATATGCAAATGAGTCAATAATTAAATATGTGCATGATTTGTTTATATTTAAAAATACATATATATTACACAGAAAACAAACATGGTGTGGTATATTTAAATATGCAAATGATTTAATAATTAAATATGCGCATGATTTGTTTATATTAAAATATATATATTACACAGAAAACAAACATGGTGTGGTATATTTAAATATGCAAATGAGCCAATAATTTAATATGCGCATGATTTGTTTATATTTAAAAATACATATATATTACACAGAAAACGGACATGGTGTGGTATATTTAAATATGCAAATGATTTAATAATTAAACGTGCATGATTTGTTTATATTTAAATATATATATATATATATATATATATATATATATATATATATATATATATATATATATATATATATATATATTACTCAGAAAACAAACATGGCATGGTATTTTTAAATATGCAAATGAGTCAATAAATATGTGCACAGGGAGAGTCTCACTCCAGAATAAGCCCAAGTGTTGTAGTTTATCCAGGGACAAATTTAACCAATAAGTGAAGTAAACAGCTGCTTAGGGCCCCAGGAAATTTAACTTAACATAACAAAACTTAACTACCTAACTCATTGTTTTCTATCAGATTTTGTATGGTGAGGCTCTAACCAATACAATCTGAAAGTAATTATAACATCTATAGGCTAATTTCTATAACAACCCTAAATCATGGAGTAGTCCAGCAGGCAAACCAGGTAAAGATTTAGCTTAGAAATCTATTAAAATGGAGATATTGCATTAAGGTAAAACCTAGAGCAGGAGATTGAGTGATGTAAGAACAAAAAACAGCTGAATGACTGAATACAATATCAACAATACAAAGGGGGCATTTTAGGACTGTTTGGCCCCATGGCTGGAATTGCTTATAGGGCACCCAAATCACTGACTCCGCTCCTTAGTTTGTCCATCTGTGGGACGTGTGTGTGTGTGTGTGTTTGACTTACGCAGAGTACGTGCGAGTTCGTTTGGTGGGCAGCGGGCTTGGTAACTCCTTGGGAGGGAGTGCGGATCTGAAGGGGAACTGAAGAGACAGCGGTGCTGATCGCGGAGACCGCAGGGCCGGGTCCGGGTCCGCCATCGAGGATCTGTTCACCTGCTGGATCCAGAGACCTGTGAGAGAAACACTGTGCTGACTCACACATACAGAGCTTTACCTGCGTGTGTGTGTGTGTGTGTTTTCCCTGGTGAACTCTGCGTTTGTTTACAGATGTTCTGCGCGCGCACTTTGCTCTGTTGTTGTTTGCAGAGCTCAGTTTGTCCTGAGAGAAGAAGAGACGTGCAGAGAAACAGATTCAGCTCTGCACAAAGACTCAGTGTGTGTGTGTATGTGTGTGTGTGTGTGTGTGTGTGTGTGTGTGTATGTGTGTGTGTGTGTGTGTGCGTGTGCGTGTGCGTGTGCGCGTGTGTGTGTGTGTGTGTGATTTTACATTCAAGACGGTTTGTGCCCGGAGCGTGAGGGTTCAGCTCTGCACAACAGCCTGCTTTGTGTTGAGACGGGCCAGAAGAACAGACTGAACTGTTCTGAGGTCAGACTGAGCTGAACATCACTCGAGCTCAGGCTATATTTATCACTTCAGGACAGCATCCGCATCACGGTTCACTGTGTCTGCAGCAGGCATATGTATTGATGTATTATAAACATGCGTGCAACGACAAGAGCCCAGAGTCAATCCGGTGGCCCTGAGACACTTTAATCAACGCTGGGTTGTTTTAACTCAAATGCGGGGTCAAATAATGGACAAGCCCAACGGTTGGGTTTACAATTATATTTAAATCTATTCGAAAAAACAACCCAACTTGGGTTTGTTCATAATTAAGTCAGCGTTAAAATAACAAACAAATCTTACTGTACTCTGCATTCATTCATTCATTCATTCATTTATTCGTTCATTCATTCATTTGTTTGTTCGTTCATTCATTTATTAATTCGTTTATTTGTTCGTTCGTTCATTCATTCGATCGTTTATTAATTCATTTGTTTGTTTGTTCATTCGTTCATTCATTCGTTCATTCATTTGTTCATTCATTCGTTTAATTATTCATTTGTTTGTTCATTCGTTCATTCATTCGTTCATTCATTTGTTCATTCATTCATTCGTTTATTCATTCATTTGTTTGTTTGTTCATTCGTTCATTCATTTGTTCATTCATTCGTTTATTCATTCATTTGTTTTTCTTCATTCGTTCATTTGTTCATTCATTCATTCGTTTATTCATTCATTTGTTTGTTTGATCATTCGTTCATTTGTTCGTTCATTCGTTTGTTTGTTCATTCATTCGTTCGTTCATTTGTTTGTTTGTTATATGCACTATAAACATATCAAGTTTATCATTAGTCTGAAATATTTCTATTTGAGGAGGCTATATGATGTGCACTTACAGGCTGAACACTAGAAAAGATTCAAAATATACATACATATACAGTTGAAGTCAGAATTATTAGCCCCCTTTGAATTTATTTCAAGGAAATGTTCACAGTATGCCTGATAATATATATTTTTTGAGATAGTTCACTTAAAGTTAATGAACATTGTAAACATTGCATTCTAGTATATATATATATATATATATATATATATGTATATACATACAGTTGAAGTCAGAATTATTAGGCCCCCTTTGAATTTGTTTTTCTTTTTGAAATATTTCCCAAATGATGTTTAACAGAGCTAGTAAATTTTCACAGTGTGTCTGATAATATTTTTTCTTCTGGAGAAAGTCTTATTTGTTTTATTTCGGCTAGAATGACATTTTTTAAACACCATTTTAAGGTCAATATTATTAGCGCCTTTAAGCTATATTATTAGATTATTAGAAATGAGTTATTAAACTATTATGATTAGAAATGTGCTGAAAAAATCTCTGATGAAGATGTTGAAAAAAAATTATATATATATATATATATATATATATATATATATATATATATATATATATATATATATATATATATAATGTGTAATTATTTTATACGAACATCATGTACTTGAAATACCGTAAGTTTCTGTAAAGTTTGCGCACAGTGAATTTTTTTTTTTTTTTTTATTAGAGCGTTCAGCAAGAATACAAAAATTTACAGAAAAGGTACAAAACCTTTAACAACAAAGGTAGAGAACAGAACAAAACAAAAATACAAACTAAAGAATATGCCAGGGGGAATATGAATTACAAAAAGCACTTTAAATTTACCTTAAAGCAAGGTCACAGTGATGTTTACAGAATCACATACAATACAGTCATCTGGGTATTATAAAGAGAGAATATTGTAAGATTCACATAGTGTTACGGATTTTAAAGCTGGAGGTAGAGATTGTATTTAAATAATATTTCAAATCTTTACAAAAAATAAGAAAAAGGGGCTTTACAGACACAAATTTGCATTTATGTATAAAAACTTTTGCTAGTAAAATAAACAGATTTATTAGAAAATATTTATCTTTAACTTTATCAACATGATAAAAACCAAATAAAACATCCTTGTATGACAAAGAAAAAATATATAAAAGAGATACACGTATAAATAAACTGAATTCTTTCCAAAAAATCTTAATTTGGGCACATTCCCAAAAAAGATGATCTACAGATTAATCTAGTATTCTTCAAAAGTAACAAAGGGGATCCTTTTCCGGAAGCATTTTCTAATATAAACATTCACTGGATAAACTCTATGAAGCAGTTTGAAGGAAACCTCTTTAACCTGAATGCGTGACGCCAAATCTGCCTTCGTGACGTCAGACAGCCGGTAGTTCTGCTGTCTTTACGCGACTTCAGCATCGCCACATAAATTAATAATAAACATTCAACATACGGATGCGCACTAAGCGTGGAGTACAGCACATGCAGTCACTGCCATACTTTGTTTTGACTAAAACAGAACTCCTTCACGTTCAGATAATTTGACGCCAAAACACGAATTCAAAACGCGACGGTTAAAATAACGGTCATAACGGACGCGTCAAACACACTTATTTAACGCACGGTAAATGAATGCTGCGGTGTTTCTTTAATTCTCCAGTCTCTTTCAGCATCTCCTGCTTCCAGAATGTTCTTGACGAAGGGCATGAGGGGACTGTGCCTCAACCTCATCACTTCACTTACTAGACAGCATCTTTGGGGTGTATTTCTGTCAAGAATCAACACCGTTCTATAAATATAACGTTACAAGAGGGAGCGGCTGCAGCATGAGTATTGAGACACCGCCCGGACATCAACAAATATGACGGTAAACGGACAAGTTTGATCACTTCTAGATTATAAATATACCGTAATTATAACGTGAATGAATGCTAAATAGCTATGGAAAAGCTGCAGAATATATTGACTTAATGGAGAAACTTACAGCTGGAGTTGTGTAGATGCGAATCCGCCGAGCCCTTGGTGATGATGGTGGTGATGGAGATTCCCGAACACGCGCTTTTACCGGGAGAACCGACGCGTTTGATGATGCATCACCGAACACCGGCGATGACGCACTGCAGACGGTAAAGTGAGTCACTACCGTCACTGAAGCGACTGTTTAGTGTCACATGAGATTATATAAACCGAGGTCAGCTGACAGCACACTGATTTAGGACATTTACTTTGAATTTATGAGATGTTATTAAATTCTGCTTCTCAACTCTGTGCTTTAAGTATAAATGTTGAGCACTAATAAATGGTGTTAAGGTTAAACTTTACAGTAAGGTTTCATTATTTAAAGTTGATGTGCATACAGACCATTTTGAGGATGTAAACTAAAACAAAAAAATTGCATTTTTAATTACTATAGCTTCTGAGAATCCAAACAGAGCCACATATTGATAAATAATGTTATCATAGCTGCTTTAACACTAGGTTATGATTGAACTCCCTCTTGTTACAGTTATGAAATAACTATAAAAAAAACTAGGAAATGTTCATGGGCCAATGACAGGACCACATTGAAATGGTCTATTGCTAGCATAATCTAGTGATGAATACTTGTACAGTATTTATTAATCGTAGTTCAACATTTGATGCATTATTAAAATACAACTGTTTGTTAACATTAGTTAACATAAAAAAACTTTATTTTTTTTATTAACATTAGCAAAAAATAAAAATAAATAAATACTGCAACTTATATAACCTTACTTTAAAGTATTCAATTCCATTGTTAAAAAACAATTTTACAATTGAATATCAAATTATTTTAAACATCAGTTGTTGTTTTTTTTTTAATAAATAACATGTTTGAAATGCAAGTTAAATTATAATTAACTACTAGCACTGGAGGAGGATTTTTAAAGGCAATTAAGCCGAATGCATATGTACCAGGAGACCCATTTCCCCACAATGGGTCTTCTGGTACCACAATTCTCTTTCTCTGAATTTATCATTTATTCACATGTTTGGGGGGAAAAAAAGTAAATTTTGGTTTACTCTGTAAATCACTGAAGACATTTCTTGCAAATTTAAAATAAACATGACTAGTGGCGGTTTTAGCTTAAATGCCACCCTGGGCGAAACCACCCTAAACATTCACCTTTCCCCTATCCCCCCCAAAAATAGACACTGTGTATATATATATATATATATATATATATATATATATATATATATATATATATATATATATATATTTTTTTTTTTTTTTTTATATATATACATTTAAAATAATTGTTATAAACACATTTATTTTCAATAAATATTTATTATTATTATTATTATTATACAACTATTATTCTAAAAAATAACAGAAATCAATCCTAAATGTAAGTAAAAAACAATGTAAAAACAAAAACTGGAGGAATGTTCTAAGACTTGCATAAATATTCATTATGACAGTTCTCTCTCTCTCTCTCTCTCTCTCTCTCTCTCTCTATATATATATATATATATATATATAAACAGTTGAAGTCAGAACTATTAGCCCCCCTGTTTATTTCCCCAATTTGTTTAACCGAGAGATTTCTTCAACACATTTCTAATCATAATAGTTTTAATAACTCATCTCTAATAACTGATTTATTTTATCTTTGTCATGATGACAGTAAATAATATTAGACTAGATATTCTTCAAGACACTTCTATACAGCTTAAAGTGACATTTAAAGGCTCAACTAGGTTAATTATGTTGACTAGGCAGGTTAGGGTAATTAGGCAAGTTATGGCGATGGTTTGTTCTGTAGACTACAGAAAAAAATCAAGTTAAATGGGGCTAATAAAATTGACCTTAAAATGGTGTTTAAAACTTCTTTTATTCAAGCTGAAATAAAACAAATAAAGACTTTCTCCAGAAGAAAAAAATATTATCAGACATACTGTAAACATTTCCATGCTCTATTAAACATCATTTGGAAAATATTTAAAAAAGAAAATAAATTCAAAGGGGGCGAATAATTCTGACTTTAACTGTATGTACAGTTGAAGTCAGAATTATTAGCCCCCTGTATTATTAGCGCCCCTGTTTATTTTTTTCCCCAATTTCTGTTTAATGGAGGGAAGATTGTTTCAGCACATTTCTAAGCATAATAGTTTTAAAAACTTATTTCTAATAACAGATGTATTTTGTCTTTGTCATGATGACAGTAAATAATATTTTACTTGAAAATTTTCAAGACACTTCTATACAGCTTAAAGTGACATTTAAAAGCTTAACTAGGGTAATAAGGTGCACTAGGCAGGTTAGGGCAATTAGTCAAATTATTGTATGATGATGGTTTGTTCTGTAGACTATGCAAAAAAGAATTAGCTTAAAGGGGCTAATAATTTTGTCCCAAAAATGTTTTTAAAAAAATTAATAACTACTTTTATTCTAGCCGAAATAAAACGAATAAGACTTTCTTCAGAAGAAAAAATATTATCAGACATACTGTAAAAATGTCATTGCTCTGTTAAACATCATTTGGGAAATATTTAAAAAAGAAAATAAAAATCAAAAGGGGGCTAATAATTCTGACTTCAACTGTATATATATATATATATATATATATATATATATATATATATATATATATATATATATATATATATATATATATATATATATATATATGTTGTCTTATACCTGACCCATGGCCAATAATTACAGTTATGAAGTCTGCCTCCCTGACTCATTATCCCTCCTTTCTGCTTCAAAGCCATGCTTAGTCAAAGTAACAACATCCTCATATAATATAAACTTTAGTTTTGTCGACTAGCAGGTGGTTCATTCCGCTGTGGCGACCCCAGATTAATGAAGGAACTGAGCCGAAAAAAAAATTAATGAATGCATGAATGACTTGCTAGTCGACGCATATCGTGCATGTAAAAAACCAAGATCAGGATCAGCTTTTATTGGGGCACTCTTTTTTTTGTCTCCCCGTGCCGCCCACAGCAAGATGCCACCCTGGGTGATTTTGCCCATGCCTAAATCCGCCACTGATCATTACCATTTAGAGCTTTTTTTGGCATAAAATAAGTGCCATATTTTCAGATGTTCATAAGCATTTTTTAATACCAATGTTTTAATTTCAGAAGAGTTTAGAAATCAGTATTTGGTGAATTATTTAGTGAATATATAGTATTTGGTGAATGTTTTCTGAGGGGGAAAAGCCCTCAATTACCATTTTGGCATAAATATAATCACACTTTTAAGAATAAAAAATTAACTTTCTGATAATCCCTGTAAATCCAAATAAGCTTGAATTTTTCCCCTATAACTTAATATATCAACTAATTTAAATACAAAAATAAAATGAATCCAAAATCAGATTCTGATCTGCCAGATTTATTGTTTGTTTTATTACTATTGCATTTTCTTATAAAGGGCAGGAAAACAAACTTCAAAATCCATTTATACATAACCTCTTCAATCTTTTTATCAAAATCAGACATTTCAGAATCAGAAAAATACCTAAATCAGAAATATTTCCAGCTTCATGTAAAACTGAATTGATTAATAAAGCAGGATCTGCAGAACACCAAACCAAATCTAATATCAAAACACCACCGTCACCCAAACAGCAAAATTACAGCTCATTAATCATCATCATAGCTCTGGAGAAAGGACGAAGACAGAAGTCTAAATCCATCTCTGGTTACTGAAGTGATCAGCAGCGTCTGCAGGTGATGAAGGAGTGACTGAGGCTCCAGCTAATGCTTCACAGTTCATAACACCTTCATCTTATGATGTTTGTGTTGTTAATTGTTCCACCAGGAGAGCAGACCGAGCCCCGGCTCACTGACAGAGCCCTGCAGGACAAAAAAAAAAAGAAGAAATCAGGACTCAGGTTAGACATCCTTTATATCAAATAACAATGTGAGTATACGTTCTCATCAGTTTTTTTTCTGTGGCACATTTTACAAATTACAAACTGTTTCTTTATGATTCTAAATATAAAGTCCGCATGAATCAGAAGCTGCAATTGTGACGCAGTTCCTAGAGAAACTGAATATTACATGAGGAAACAGTGGGCGGGGCTTGTTTTTTTTGTCCTGTGAGCTGATTGGATGTAGTAAAGTAGGCGTTTCTTACAGAAAGATGGGCAAAATGGTTTGGGGAGAGATATTACACCCTAATGCTGTGTTCACACCAGACGCGGAACGCGCGGATAAATCGCGCTATTCGCGCGTAAATAGCCGCGTGAACATTTGAGGTTACTCGCTTTATTCATGCGTCAAACCCCGCTTCATTCGAGTGTCAAATCCACTTCAGAACAGACGCAGATTCGCGTGATGGGCAGGGCTTCTGTCTGCCCCGTGACTCTAGCTTCATAGCTAAATGGCTAACATGGATTTTATGAAGAAAATAACAGTGTTTATGTGCTTTATGAAGGATGATAAACAGCGTCGATACGTTTAGAGCCGTGTCTGAGTCCACTAGATCCTTTTAGAGGTGCATCCAGCTCTTTAAGCTCATAGACTCCTGCAGAAACTGAACCTGGCTGATGAAGGTTTTCAGCGGTGCTTGTGACTGAGCCCAGCCCAGTTTGATGAACTTCTTGTCGGTGTCTGCTGGGGGATTTCCCCTGGGACACCGACAACAGGCGATACGTCACAATCACGCCCCCACAAGAGCAAGCTCCTGATTGGTTAACACCGCGAGAATGTCCGCTGAAGTTCAGATTTTCGAATGCGAGTGATTCGCGTCAAACTCGCAAAACGCTCAAACGCTTCGTGCCACGCCATGCGCACCGCGCAATTCTCGTCATTCGTGCCGCGCCATTCGCACGTATCACGCCGCAGGATGTCTATTCGCGCGTTTGCATTGACTTAACATGTGAATCACTCGCGTTTGATGCGCGTTCCACGTCTGGTGTGAACGCAGCATAACAGACTACTCCTGCTCACCATTTATTTGTTGTCATATCGACGACAGCTGAAGGGGCGTGGTTAAGTATGTTAGCCACGCCCACTGCCTCAGACAGACCTAATCTGAGAATTTAACTAAAAACAAAACAGGAAGTGCATTTTCAGATCTGAATTAAAGGTTACAAGGGCAAACTATATATTGTTGTCCTAATGACATGCACAGATGAATTGTTCACCACAAAACTAGCAGTGTGAGCTAACTAAATCAGTATGGTTAGTGTTGATGTCACGTGTACTTTATATGTGCCAGATGTGATGTGAACACTGATCTGCATGATGACCGTGTTTCTCCTACTATGAGTGTGTATGGAGACTCTTTCTGCTGTGCTGTGTCCTCCGCTCCTGCAGGGGGCGCTGCTGCTGCTCCTGTTCCTGGAGCCTCCTTATCTGCACTCGGCCCGCTGGGAGACGTGTCTACGAACACCTCGTCTGTGACCCGGAAGCGGATCTCCTCACCCTGGTCCATGTAGAGGTCATGAGTGCCCTCGTCCGTCTCGTACTCCCAGACCCACACCTGCTCCGCTTCATCACTGCGGCACGTTCAGGAGCAATGCATCATGGGTACAGTGCATTGACTAAGGCTACGGATGCATCCGAAATCACCTACTACTCAAGTAAGTACTACATTTAAATATTATAACACGACCATTAGGAAAAGAACATTCTCTATAGCAGTGTTTTCCAACCGTTCCTGGAGGACAGCACATATTTTGCATGTCTCTCTTATCTGACCCATTCTTATCTGTACCAAAAAGCTGAGGACTGGGGGTCGGTGTGAAATTCTGGGAGAAATACAAAAAGGAAAAGAGGCAGGAGATGAGTCTGAAATACAGGAGACTGCCAGGAAAAACAGGTGGCTGTTGGCAGGTGGCATCCGCCATTTGTGACTATCACATGACCTACTTGGGTCTGTTGCATTACTTCACACCCATTCATGAATTCTCCCGAGTGGCATCATGGGATATGGGTTTCTTTGACCTGCTGTCAGACTAACCTTAATTATCAGACATGCTTCAAATTTACTAACTTCACCTCCACTTCATGCTGCAGTTATTTAGCTTACTGTGAATAGATCATGCAGACGTTTATATATATATATATATATATATATATATATATATATATATATATATATATATATATATATATATATATCAGAGCTTGTTTACAATATCCATCGCTGTAACTGTTATTAAACACACTATAAAACAGCATGTGTCTGTGTTAGTGTGTGATTAATGATTGAGGATACAATTTAGCCGGCTGCTGGAGCGACTCTGGCGGAATGAGGATGTCATCAAAGAACCCCAGACTCACTGTGGAACACACACACACACACACACACACACACACACACACACACACACACACACACACACACACCTTATTAACCTCACACTGATGATGTGTTGATGCTCTTTAACAGTGAATGCTGAATTTTCCAGTTCCATTAGTGTAATGATGAAGCTGTTTTTGTCAAACACAGTTTCAATGTTTAAAAGCTATTGGGATAAAGGTGTGAATGTGAAAAAAAATAGATGATATTATAGCTATTTGTAATGCAGGATATTTACATCATTTTAAAGGTGCAGTAGGTGATTGTCTTCAGAAGCCGTTGTTGTTGTGCTGGTTGAAAGTCTCTTCACACTCTAATAGTAATGATTACAGTAAATGATCTAAATGTATTTATGCATTTTTATATTTTGGGTAAGGCTTAAAACTAAAAATGTTCATCCAAATAAATATTGTCGGACCGACATCTCTCATAATTCCAAAAAGTAGCCCAAACTGTCTGTCAGCAAATGCAGATTTGAACAACTGCACAGATGTTTGTACGCAGCCCTGCCGACCACTGTTTGTGCATCAATATTGGAGTTAGCTTTGCACGCTGGAACAAGGATGACAATAGCCCCTTTCACACAGCGATACCGGTAAATATCCGGAAAATTTCCGGAACGACTTTATCGGTATATTCAAAAAATCGCTGTTCACACAGGCGAGGACGTTACGGAAATTTTCCGGAAAAGAGCATTCACACATCCATCGCAAAATACCGGTAAATTCTGACATCATTAACCAGAAATGAGCTGTAAACGGCTGCGCTTGTGTTTGTAAACATTTGACTACATCACAAACTCTTCGGACGGATCAGTATTGAGTACAACTCCAATGAAAACATATAGAGAAACACTTTCGCATGTCGAGATGTTCATGATATGTGCATAAACAAACAACAGATTATCATAAACATTTTATCGATAATTATTTACACAGTTGGCATTAAGAAGGAACATAGAAACGTGATCTGACTAACATCTAGCAGCTAAATGTGTCTGGAAAAATATTCAAAGGCTTTTATTCTCATAAACTGCGCGCACGTGAATGCGTCTGACTGTTCTGATTGGCTAAAGTAGACGTCTAACGTCAGCACGTTCTAGACGTGGACGCACTCTTCTGGCAATCTTCCTTCTGCCTTCACACAGCGCAGCATTCCAGCAAATTGCCGGTAATGTTACAACTTCTCTTACCGGAAAATAGCCAGAACGAATTTACCGGTATTTTCAAAAAGGGCCTGTTCACACACACACCTTTCCGGAAAATTACCGGCAATGTATGTGTGAAAGGGGCTAATGTCTGAAGGATTTCTCTTAGACAGGTGATGTTTCTATTTTAAAACTATTTTAGCTTCATGCAAAGCTGATGTAGCGTTAGATGTTGTTACAAATGAAAACTAAAATTGTTACTTAAATCTTCCGATGGAAGATTGATAAGACTACTTTCAGTTTCATAAGGGGCCTTTTACAGCATCGATAACGTAGATTTTAATTAGTTTAACAACAAAACACAAGTAAATAGCGCTTTTCCGCCTAGTCTCTCCCTATATTGTTTACCATGCAACTCTAATATTCACTCTGAAATAGCATGTCAGTTTGGCTTGCACACCGCCAGACAAGCACTAGTAGCTTTTAACACATGAGAGAGGGATCTTCTGCTGTCATCTTAAAGGTACAGGTGCTCGTGTTTAAGAAGGCGTGGCTCTGAACGGCAGGGGAGGGACTGTGATTCAGAGATTTATTGCTAAGCTGTTAGCATTGTGGAAGATCACCTACTGCACCTTTAATTTCACATGCACGAACTTCATTAATCGTTTCTCTACTTTAATTATAGAAAGCATGTTATGCTAAAGCATCATGTGTTGTGACATTATTAATAAATATGGCATTATTTGTGCGTTTGCATCTCTCTCTCTCTCTGTGTGTGTGCATGTCTCTTACCATGGACTCCCTCTGCACTGCAGCCTTTGATCTTCCCCAGCAAGATCTCGTCCAGGAACGGATGAAACACCACATATCTGAAGTGAACTACAGAGAGAGAGAGAGAGAGAGCAGCAGATGAGGTATATGGTGCACTGATATATCTGCCACAGACATCTCGTCACCTTACAATTATAAGGTTCTATCTGACATTTTTGTCAAATTTGAGTTATTCACATATTCTTATTAAATGACCCCTTATTTACATTATGTGATGTTTTTTTATAAGTTGTTTTACATTTAAAGACTTTTTATTTAAAAAACAAAAAGGTTTTTATCTAAAAAATGGCACTTTAGCTTGGCTCTATGAGGTTCTATCTGTGAGCCAATCAGCATCTTAATGCACGCACGAGGACCAATTAGGATCAGCTTTTTTTGTCATTTGCCGGACTGCTCTATTGACAGTGGGAAACACCAGAAAGACAAAATCACACAAAATCAGTCAACTTAATATTGCCGCCCCACACAAAATTGAGATGTGTGTAAATGTGATGATTTAAAACCATTTCTTGACATTGAGATTCATTCAATCATTCATTTTCGCCTCGTCTTAGTCCCTTTATTAATCCGGTGTCGCCACAGCGGAATCAACCGCCAACCTATCCAGCATATGTTTTATGCAGCAGATGCCCTTCCAGCTGCAACTTATCACTGGGAAACACCCATACTCTATGGTCAATATTAGCTGTCTCAATTACCTGTACCTCATGTCTTTTGGACTTTTGGGGAAACCAGAGCACTTGAAGGAAACCCACGCAAACATGGGGAGAACCTGCAAACTCCACACAGAAATGCCAACTGATCAAGCCAAGGCTTGAACCAGTGCCTTTCTAGCTGTGAGGCAATCATGCTACCCACTGCACCACCGCATAGCCAACATTGAGATGAAATGTTACATTTTACATTGTTGAAAAAATATATATATATTAAAAAAATGTCTGTATTAAATGGGAACTATATTTATTTGTTTACATATAGTCAGGAAAACACTTTTCAGTGTTTATTAAAATCATTTGGTCATATTATGTTTCTTAAAAAAGTCTTTAAATTTAATATCAAGCCTTGAAGGGCAAATACTTTATTTAATTCATGGGGCATATAATTCAATAAATATGATTCAATAATTCATATAAAGCACAAAACATTAGACAACAGTAGAAAACAGTAGAAAGTATTGACAGGAGAGCATGGGGAGCACAGAGAGGGGAGGGATCGGCTTAGGACTAGTGCTAGTGCTGTATGCAATTGATCAACATCAGTATAGGAATCAGTATCAGACTAAAGTTTTTTGTCAGAGCCGGGATACGCCAAGCTGATGCCAGACAGAAATGTTCACTCAGCTCTGGTGTGAACAGTTGAATCTCTCAATTTGCACACACAGAAAACTAACAACACAACTGTGTTTAGAATTTGAAGTTGCAGATTGAAGCCTGGTTTATACTTCTGCGTCAGGTGACCGGCGTAACTCACGGCGCATGCAACGCGCGTGGCTGTGCATTTATTCTTCTGCACGCTGTCTCTGTCGGTCTGCATTAACACTTCCGAAACGCTAGTGGCCAGCGAGGTGTAAATGTTCCTCTGTGTCGAGTTTCTTCGCTGCTTTTTTGCTTTTCCTGAACACTTCCGGGATGTACAAGTGACTCAAACTCGCTCATTTTGAGGCAGGAACCGGCGGACGTGCAACAACTTTAACTATGAGGTAAACACAAAACAAAACTTTCCATCCGGAGCTCCTTCACGGGACTCCACACTTGTAAACAATCGCTCCATCAGGCTAGCACCATTCGCGTGGCTCTCGGTCCCGCCTAGACTTGTCAGCGATACCAAGCCGACCAATCACAAAGCTTACGCTACACGTCGTTGCGACGTGTAGTTACATTTTTTGAGAGGTGCATGTCAGCGACGGCGAAGGGCTATGCGTCAGCGCCGTAGCATACGCCGGTATTTGACGCAGAAGTATAAATCAGCCTTAATAGTGGTGTATCTGAAAAATGTCATTCACAAATACAACACGACAGACTCAAATGTGGACGGCAAATTTGACTGCAGTTTCACTCTAGAACCACAAGTCGGCACTCACAACCTCTCAGATTTGCCAGTTCAAGTACAAATCCTGCACTCTGACTCTTGCTACACATTTTGCGATATTCCGATTGCAGAGCTCACTCGTGCACTTGTAGATGCAGAAACATGGGGGGTGAGGTGGGGCAAGGGTAAATTGGCTGGTTTAGACATGTTGGCTTTTTGTATGTTGTAGTGCTGTATTTATACTGATTTGCTCGCATATCAGGAATGTGTGTGTTGGCAGATTGAAATAAGCAAAGTCCGCATGTGCTTAGCGTTTTTCCTTATCGCAAACACAACAGCAGTCTGGTAACGTTAGTAGTGGATTTGTTGTTATTTTCGGGGTTAATTATTGTGAAATCCCAGCAACAGAGAAATACTGTAGACTGTAAGAAGAAATCTCTGAAGATGGATGGCATTTCATGTCATGTTCAGCCTTATAATCTTAAAGTGTGAGCAAAATCAGCAGTTTTGTCATCACTTTAGACAGAGAGTCAGTCAAGCACTAGCTCTGAAGTGACGTTGGTGAATTAGTAAATGCTTCTGCTGTTCTGACGTCAGCTGCAGATGTGAATGAATGGCGGAAGAAAGTAGTTCCTAATAAAAAAGGGTTTTTTAGACTCTCCGTGTTTGATTTTCTTATTTATATACATGATTGTGATGTTGAACTGTTGTATAAACGCAATATCACATGAGTAGCAGTGCGATATGGCTGTATATCACCACTGGTGGGACGCTAAGGCGCTCAGCCTACGGCCTGGTGCCAACGCATGCCTCCCACCAGTGCTGATATACAGCCATATCGCACTGCTACTCGTGTGATATTGCTCATATATATATATATATATATATATATATATATATTTACAGAGTAATATACTATATAATATACAGAGTATAACAGATAATTGTCCTCCCCTTCGCACTAAATGAATAGTACAGGGTAACATTAATGATTCTATTTCAGAAAAATATTCTACATGGGTCAATGAGTATCTTGTCTCCTTTTTTTAATTCAATAATAATTACGTTTGTTTGTTTGCTGCCTGCTAGTAGTTCAGAAGTGTTATTGTAGAGCAGCACTAATGAGCTATGAGAGAAATCAGTAAACGAATGTCTGTGAGTTCAGTACCTTTAGTGTGAGACGCTCCGTCTCCAGGAAAGATGTAGGAATCCTCCAGTTTAGTGATGTCGTACAGACAGATGCACAAACCCACGTTATACACCACCTGCAGACGCATTATACAGGAGGAGTGCGTTAATGATCATATAATGATGTGGAGAAAATATTGCCTTACATGTCTTAATGAAGTGCTTTTCCACATTTATCACAGTTTGAAAGTCTCAAACATGAATAGCAGAATATAATTCAATTCAGCTTTATTTGTATAGCGCTTTTACAATGTAGATTGTGTCAAAGCAGCTTCACATAAATGGTCATAGTAACTGGAACAGTGCAGTTCAGTTTTTAGTGTTTAAGTTCAGTTCAGTTCAGTTTAGCTCAGTTCAGTGTGATTTAATCATTACTGAGAGTTCAAACACTGAAGAGCAAATTCATCGATGCGTAGCTCTACCAATCCTGAACCATGCGAGCCAGAGGCGACAGCGGAGAGGGAAAAAAACTTCACCTGATAGGAGTGAAGAAAAAAAACCTTGAGAGAACCAGACTCAGTTCGGCACGACCCTTGAATATAATCATCTGAGTTTTTGAGGAGTATGTTTTAAATGTATTATACTGCTTTTTCTCCTCTATTCAGGTACTTGTGTCTGGCTTTTTGTGTATTTTTAGTGACTTGTTGTTTTGTTTTTGCTGTTGGTCATATTTAAATGTACATCCTCTAACTCACAAATTGTCTGCAAATATTGTTTGATGTTGTTGGCAAATGAACACTTGCTAATAGAAGTTGTTCAGCAGTTAATAAACAGAAATAAAATGTGTTAGATAAAACTGAATTAATAATTCTCAAATGCTTTAATGTGCCAAAAGTATGCCTTAAAATAATGTGATTTCTTTTTCATGCTTCAGTCGTCTACAGGACAAACCACTATAGGCCAATGACTTGCCTAGTTAACACAATAATTACCCTAGTTAAGCCTTTAAATGTCACTTTAGGCTGAATACTAGTATCTTAAAGAATATCTAGTCAATATATCAATATATAGACATAGATAGATAGATAGATAGATAGATAGATAGATAGATAGATAGATAGATAGATAGATAGATAGATAGATAGATAGATAGATAGATAGATAGATAGGCATACAGACAGACAGACAGACAGACAGACAGATAGATAGATAGATAGATAGATAGATAGATAGATAGATAGATAGATAGATAGATAGATAGATAGATAGATAGATAGGCATACAGACAGACAGACAGACAGATAGATAGATAGATAGATAGATAGACAGACAGACAGACAGACAGACAGACAAATAGACAGACAGATAGACAGATAGATAGACAGACAGACAGACAGACAGACAGATAGACAGACAGACAGACAGACAAATAGACAGACAGACAGACAGATATAGATAGACAGACAGACAGACAGACAGACAGACAGACAGACAGACAGACAGATAGATAGATAGATAGATAGACAGACAGACAGACAGAAAAATAGACAGACATACAGACAGATAGATAGATAGATAGATAGATAGATAGATAGATAGATAGATAGATAGATAGATAGACAGACAGACAGACAGACAGACAGACAGACAGACAGACAGACAGACAAATAGACAGACAGACAGATAGACAGATAGATAGACAGATAGATAGATAGATAGATAGATAGATAGATAGATAGATAGATAGATAGATAGATAGATAGATAGATAGATAGATAGACAGACAGGCATACAGACAGACAAATAGACAGATAGATAGATAGATAGATAGATAGATAGATAGATAGATAGATAGATAGACAGACAGACAGACAGACAGACAGACAGACAGACAGACAGACAGACAGATAGATAGACAGATAGATAGACAGATAGATAGATAGATAGATAGATAGATAGATAGATAGATAGATAGATAGACAGACAGACAGGCATACAGACAGACAAATAGACAGATAGATAGATAGATAGATAGATAGATAGATAGATAGATAGATAGATAGATAGATAGATAGACAGACAGACAGACAGACAGACAGACAGACAGACAGACAGACATAGACAGATAGACAGACAGACAGATAGATAGATAGATAGACAGACAGACAGACAGACAGACAGAAAGACACGTCTTCTTCACACCTTGTTGGCCAGTTTCTTGTTGAGCTCCTCCGCTACGGCTTCATTCAGCGGCCTCTGGAAGCTCCAGGGCGGAATCCGCACCGTGTCCCGCATCTCCACCAGCACAAACATCCCGAGCAGCGGCCGCAGATCAGCTCCACACACGCGGGTCCTCCACAGAACCTCAGACCGCTGCAGCTTCACTCTCAGCCGCTCATACTCTGCCGGAGATCCTCACAGTTTCACCTCCCAGATAGCGATCCCGATCAGTTCACTCATTCACAATAATCATCTATAAGAATAATCACTCATGATCCGAGCGCGCAGGATGACAACAGCCACACATGTGCAGAATCACGACAGCGGCGGACGCTTTTCGGCAGAGACGTCACTGGAAGCTTTCAAAACAGCGCTCGTTGCTTTTATTTACTAAATGTAAAAGTAATGAATCAGTAGTTTACCAACAAAAATGTTCAGATCGAAGCCTTATTTTACTCTAAGATCAGGGAGGACGTAAAAACAAGAAAAGCGACTGACGTTTGGAATGTTACGGTAACTGTTAATTATAAGTAACGTTATTTCCTCTTTAATCGTGTTTATGTAACGTTAAATGTTTTAGGTGTATTTATGTTTATTACATAAATAGTCTTGTGATAAATAGAATTATTATTATATTATCCTATAAATATTTCGTTTTGTTCGTGTTTGTTGTCATGAAATATTTACTTTTATTTTCCAAACACGAAACACTATATAGCACAGGTGTCAAACTCAGTTCCAAAAGGGCCGCAGCTCTGCACAGTTTAGTTCCAACCCTAATTAAACACACCTGATCAAACTAATTGAGTCCTTCAGGCTTGTTTGAAACCTACAGGTAAGTGTGTTGGAGCAAGGTTGGAACGAAACTGTGCAGGGCTTCGGCCCTCCAGGAATTGAGTTTGACACCCCTGCAATATAGGATATAGCCCACTGAAGTCTTTAGTAACACTTTAACTGATTGCAGGACTCTTAATTAGTAATTAATCATTTATTCTTTATATTTTTATTCTTGTAAACGTTTGTTCCCAAACGTTAGTACAAATCCACACATAGAAAAAAAAAAACTCTTATGTTATATAATCTCTACCCTCAGACTGAAAACCTGATTATAAAAAGACACACTGTAAAACATTATATATGAACAATTAGTCATGACAGCACATGTTTTAATTCACTGTAACTTAATAATCTAAGTTACTCATGTTCTACCTTGGTTTTGAGTTACACAAGCTGTTTTAAATCAGTTTTAAATCAGTTCAATGGACTCATAAGGCAACTAGGTAAAAACATGATAAAAAGCTAATAAATAGATATTAACTGCATTTATTTATTATTTTTCTTTAAAAAAATGTATTTCTAACATTTTTCAGATAGTAATCAAGACACTGTGGATTTTTAACAAACGAGTTTATATCTTAAGATTAAAACAAATACAAATTGTCATCTTAGAAATATTAGGTTCTGTCTGACATTTTTTTTGTCAAAATTTAGTTATTAACAGCTTATTTACATTATGGGATGTTTTTATAAGTTGTTTACATTTTAAGACTTTCTATTTAAAAAAAAAACAAACCAATATTAAACACACACTGTTTGCTATGGAATGCTAAATCTTTGAAGCTCAATATCTCAAAATCATTCAGAACACAGATAGAGCCTAACCTTATAATTCAAAGGTGATGAAATATATTACTGTCAGAATCTCATTCAGGTTTAAACGTTGACACTGTTCTGATGATTATTAACTATATTAAACACACTTTCTGCACTCTTCTTTTGTCTGATACTCATGTTTACACAGTTAGTTTCCCCTTTCAGATACGAATATGCCGTAAATAGAAGATCTGCACTGAAAGCTGCTGCTGTTGCTGAATATTTCTGCAGGTTTGCACAAAACTTGAGTTAATGCAAAGAGGAGACTGAGTAAAGATTTATTAACATCAACACTTCAGTATGTCAGACACTGTGTAAATGTTTAGACACTTAGTTTAGCGCAGAACCTGCATATAAGAGCAATTGAAATGACGGTTTTAAAACAGATATTATAGTAAAATGTTGAAGCATGTAAATGTTTTGACAACATAATTAGTTAAAAAGTTGTGGGACTGGATGTAGTGAAATTATGAGATGGTTAAAATTACTTGTTTAACTTTTATGACCAATGGCTGACCTTCTTTTCCACTCATTATTTGCATATAATTTCGCTACTACAAATAATAATTAATATACCTCAAAATAAATTGTAAAAAGTTACACATATTGTATTAAAGCATTTCAATGTCTAATCTTCAAAACGGAATCATATTTCAAAAGGAATAAATATGCAAAAATTTAGTTTTACAGGCAAAACATAAGAATAATAATCGGATAACATCATGTTACATTTAATTGTTTTCATTTAAAACAGAATTATAATGTATAAACTATTTATTTTATAACTATTTATAACTATATATATATATAAATAACTTTATATTTTATTAACAATTTAACGAGATTCATACGAGGTTTTTGCAATAAAAATGTGTAACTTATATAAATGTACACAATGGTGGTACTTATAAAAAATCAACTTATAAAATAAATGTCTACTTAAGTGAAATGAATGAATAAACAAATATGTGTCGGTAAAGAAAGAAACAAGTATCTAAGAAACAAACAAATAATTAAATCATTAAAATGTTAGATATATGTGTACAAAAAGGGATCTAATTAGCTTTAACTTTTATTCCAGTGCGTTTTTTGAAAACTCCAATTCCCATCATGCATTGCTACACGCTGCGCATACGTCACTACGCAGTCTTCTGAGTGGACGCTGCCCTCGACCAATGGCCAGCTGCTCCTCGCGTCCCTCTGCCAATCGCCGCTTTGTTGCTATGCCATCCTTTATTTTTAGCTGTCCGCAGCACAGCCTCGCATATGGAAACATCATTTCGCCAAATTAATTAGAGTCGACGGAAAATAAACACGAACTGGCTGATTTTGCAAAACAATGTATGTTCATTAACATAAATAAACATTTAAAATCTGTCAAATTAATGGTAATTAACCAGATAAAACATACATTACGATAGATAAACTGAACTAAGCACTGCTTTATTCATGTAAAATCTTTAATATAATAGACTTTAATAGATACTTTCACATTGTCAGTATAATTATATATCCTTTAGTCAGCAAGTTCACTATTCATTTTAATTAATTACTACTTTAATTGCATCTTAACATTTTTTACTATTCATACTCTGAAGAAAGTCCATATATAAATGAAAATCAATTAAATAAGAACAAATCTTTATATAAGGTTTATAATCATTCATTCTATAGTTATCTATATGAAATTTACCAAACTAAATCATAAGATTCATTATAAACTCCTCAGATTAGCCACACTTTTTGAGTCAAAATCAATTAAAATATTATTTTGAGGTAAAGTTATCAATAAAATCACATTTTCTTGGACAGTAAACAAATAAGTCTCCCCAAAACGTCTTTAAGTGTTGACATTCGTTAAAAAAGGTGAACTTTATGCCAGCTTGGTGTGTTTAATAAGTAAAATGAGGTTAAAAACGATTAAAGTAACACTTAATGGAGCAGTGTTGAGTTATTGTATGCTTTAGGTAGGCTTTATTAAACTCTAAATTCTATGATTAATTGTTGTTTATACAATTACGTTTTAATGTAAATTTGGCGTTGTTTAGATTGGGTATTGGTGAATATTGGTTTGGTTTAATGTAAATTTGGCGTTGTTTAGATTGGGTATTGGTGAATATTGTTGTGGTTTAGTGCAAATTTGTCCTGTTTTTGGCATTTGTTTCTGTTGTTTTATTTTACTGTGAGTTTGTTTTGTATTGGTTTTGTTGATGTTTTGATGTAAATTTGTCATTTTATTTGTTGGAACCGAGGAAGAATAGCCACCACATTCACTGAAAACTTTATTAATTAGATTTACTAAATTATTTTAAGTGGCTTTTAAAGTGGTTGCAAACAATTTATATGGGCTGAATTTAAACAAATAAAATGTAGTAATGTTCAAGAAAATTTCTCATATCCACCCAAAAAATCCTTGTGTATACACAATCACAAAACAGACAGACAATCGATTATTAGATTAATAGATTATTTTCCATGAAACAAAAATTACTGGAATAATGAATATCCAAATAAATCTCTCTAAAACCTCTTTAACATGATATAAAAAGTGTACAATTGTGAATGCAACTTCTTTTACTATATTATTTAAACATATATTTAGCTTTTGTCCAATTAATATTCATAAATACATCGGTCCATTTTCAGTTTATATATATATATATATATATATATATATATATATATATATATATATATATATATATATATATATATATATATATATATATATATATCGGTTCCACCTGTTATAATATTTCTAATATATGTATAACTATAACTTTGTTTAATGATATTTAGGTCTCCTAAAAAAGGTTTTCTTTAACATATTTTCTTTCTGGGGCTGCACAGTGGCGCAGTGGGTGGCACTTTTGCCTCACAGCAAGCAGAAGGTCGCTAGTTCGAGCCTCAGCTGGGTCAGTTGGGATTTCTGTGTGGAGTTTGCATGTTTTCCTCATGTTGGTGTGGGTTTCCTCCGGGTGCTCCGATTTCCCCCACAGTCCAAACACATGCGCTATAGGGGAATTGGGTAAGCTGAATAGTTCATAGTGTGTGAATGAATGTGTATGGATGCTTCCCAGTGATGGGTTGAGCTGGAAGGGCATCTGCATTTTAAAAATGTGCTGGAGAAGTTGGTGGTTCATTCTGCTGTAGCGACCCCTGATTAATAAAGGGAATAAGCCGAAAAGAAAATGAATATTTTCCTTCTAAAGACGCATTTCCATACTCATAAAATAAAGTCAAATACAACAGCATATTCCTTTACAGTAATCAGAAAACCAAAGTCATCTAATAATCCACTGTAAGATAATAAATGACCATTTAAATTTAGAAGTTGTCTAACAATATCGTTTTCATGCCACTTTTGGAAGAAAAGAAATTTGTTTTTATATTAAATATATCTATTAATCCAAATAATATACATGTTTGGGAAGAATTTGTGCTTAAATACCATCATCCACGCCAATAAAGCTTGTTTGTGAAGTTTAGCTAATTTCACTTCAATATATGCTCTGGGTGTGTTGAATTAATGCGCAAGATCTAATCAGAAAGTAGATCCGGCAAGAAAAAAACGCGTCACGGTGGAGGGCGGAGCACGCGCGCGTCGCGATATAAATGCGCGAGCCTGTCAAACACAGAAGTTTCCACGGGCGCGTGCGGGAGCGGGGGACGCCGCCAATTAAACACTGAATTATAAACTAATAAACACAAATAAAATCGCGAGTGAAGTGCGTTTCAGTCAAACGCAACACACCGCAGCGGCTCTCCGTGAAGGACTTCCCAAACGCCACAAGCACGCAAAACTGCTGATACTCACCTGGAAACCGTAAAAACAGGATAAAAACACAACATTAGCATCTGTGAGTATTTATTTTACATTATTTATATGCATATTACATTAACCACATTCATTTGATGAACGCGTCCTGCATGAACACATTAATAATTGTTGTTTATATATTTAAACTGGTCAGCTGTCGTCCATTTTAGAGTGTTTGAAGAGAAAACAAATATAAAATAATACAATAATGTGAAGCTGTTTAATAATATATGGAGCATTAGCATGCTGAATCACTGTGTTGGCGTTTTAATTCGGGGTAAATGTGTTCGCACAGATGCCCTTGGCTCGCAAACAGGCCAAATGTTTGCAAAAGCTGATTATTATATCTGCTGTCGGTGTGTAAACCGAGCTGCTGCACAGTTATAAGCTCATGTCTGGAGTTACTCGAGGAACACTCTGTGCTTTAGACATTTTGTGAATCGTCCAGAAAAAGTGCAACATATCTGCAATTTATCATGCATATTGGTGTTATTGATCCTCTTGTTTTAATTGTTGCTTGAGATATTAGATTGCATGTTGAAAAACCTTTTTACAAGGGAGTCCCCAACACACACACGCACACACACACATACTTGCTGATCAGTTGTGTTTGTGTTGTCATGTAACACTCATCACTGATAGTGTTTGGGTCACGTGATGATGTTTCCAGGAGCACCGTTACTAATAATTGAAGCTGATCGAGATAAAGGCGGGCGATTCATTATATTCTGAGTGATTATAAGCTGATTATGAAGCTGATTTAGTTTACATGTTGTGAATCTACTAAATATGTGGTGAGTGTGTGTGATTTTGCTCTTTAAGGAGTGTGAACAATCAGGCAGTCTGCTGAATGAGTTGGTTTGCTGCAATTAATTAACATGTTTGTCCCCTGTCAGGCGCGTTCTCGCGGTTGTTTTGATAAACTTTGACATTGAGTGACATTGAATGCACGATATCAGTGTTTGAAGTCGACACGAGATTGGTTTAGTGAATCATATCAAATGTAAATGTAAACACGTTAAATGTGGCAGCTGCCCATATCAAGGGGATATTAGAGGTGTAATAGTTATTATAGACAACATCGCTATTCACGGGTTAAGTATAAATGTTTAAACTAGAATAAAATTGTCTAATTTTTGCTTTGAAATCGTGTTTTAAATTCGTTAATGACTGATTAATTTATTAAAAGTGCTGTTGTTATTATTATTATTATTTCTGAGCCAGTTTATGAGCGCGTTACTGAATAAAACAACCGTTTTAATAACATTTACCGACAGTGTGACCGTTGTCATCTGTGCTGAAACTCCTCGAGGATCTGTTTTAAGCAGAAACATGTCGAGTGCGGTGTTTGTAATCAATATAATTGTTAAAAGTGCTTTAACCGAGCTTATCAGTGTTTTGAAGATGCGGGGGCGTCACATCAACATTCACACGCGTGCTGATGACGTCAAACACCCTGGCGTGCTGCATGCTGGGAGTTGCAGTTTTTCAACGCGCTTATACAGCACCATTTTATCAGCTCTTTAGTAAGGATGAACGCCTGGTTACTATTGTTTTGTGGCAGCAGATGTCATTTTGCAGACATGCTGAGAAGAGGTGTATTTACTACTATTAATCATTCTTTAAATCACAAATATGCAGGTTATTTGAGATCGAGACTTTTCCTTAAGACCCTTTCAGTCTAATTAAAATAACGAGTATAACAGACTAGTAGATAATTAAGTTCACCAGTATTCTTGTACCAAATTCAGGGCATCCAAAACTTTGTCCACCCAAAATCTGATGTTAAAAGTGTTTTAAAGTTGTTGTTTTTTTAATTACTTTATTTTATTATTTTAATAATATTATATATATATATATATATATATATATATATATATATATATATATATATATATATATATATATATATATATATATATATATATATGAATGAGCAATTCCAGCGTTATGGATGTGACATTTGCAGTAAAAACTCAACACATAAATTGACAGAGAAAGTAAATGTTAACATTATATTGAAAAATTTAATTATATTTTCTAGAGCAACTAGCCACAGAGTTATGGGAGCAGAAAAATATCAATCTGTAAACGTGTTTTGTACTTTAAATGAGGAAAATAAGCTTGCGTTATGGATGTGACAAAAAAAGTTTGCGAGTTTACAGTATACAACACACTTTGTAGAAATTATGTGAATTAAACTGCACAACCCAAAAGAAATAATGCTAATCAAAAGGATTAGAGTCGGCTCACTATAAAACAAAGTTGCTTGGTTTTATTTTATTTAATATTTTCACATTTCTGAGGAAAAAGGGTCGTTATGGATGTGACATCTCTCTGTTATGGATGTGACGCATGTGAAATTATGAAATTACCATTTGTGTGACTTTGGTAAATCAAATAGAATAGTTTGAAAACATTGACAGATGCATTTTTGAGTATTTTTAAAATACTGTAAAATACTTGGTTAAACAAAAAACCCAGAAATATTTGTGTTTCCATATGTTTCCATATTTTGGTAAAAACGAAAATCTTTTTCATGGCAAGGTTGACATTTGCACGAAATTGCTCATATATACACACACACACACACACACACACACACACACACATATATATATACACACACACACATATATACACACACATACATACATATATATATATATATATATATATATATATATATATATATATATATATATATATATATATATATATATATAGAACAAGAGCAAACATTGGCTCGTACTTTAGACAAACAAAAGTAATGTAAAAGAAGAAAAAAAAATCATAGTCACAAAACGTACAATCAAAACTAAAGAGGGTGTATAGCTTGAACCTCAGAGGGGTCACTGGATTGTTCTTAAGATGTTGATTTGTCAAACAAATCAAGAAATTGACCCCAAGTAGCCAAAATGTTTCTCGTGGAGCTAGTCCATAAATATCTGAGTCTATCCATTTGCATAACAGACATCATATCAGAAATCCAGTTCTGGGGTGCGTTTCCCAAAACCATCATTAGCCAACTAAGGTCGCAAGTTCCATCATTACAAGCATAGTTTGTTGATTTGCCGTCTCCCAAATTCGTCGCTCCAACGAACATTTGCAAACTGTGTTGCAAACTTGAGCACTCGCAACCACACCTCAGGAGCTGTAGTTAGAAACATAACTCCTGGCTGTGTTCTATTCTTAGTTATCCCCCCTATGCCCTATTCATTTAGAACATTCCTACATTCAAAGTTGGAATTATGAAAAGTAAAAAAGCATTAAGCTCATCTCTCTTAGGTGTAATTTGCTTTAACTATTTTTACAGTTCAGTTTTAGCGATCTTCATGTTTACAACTGTGCTCCCTTCGCAGTGCACTTTAAAAACATTGATGTCATTTTGAACACAGGCTTAAGTGAAAGCTATAGGTGGCCTATTATTTAAAAGCAGAATTTATGTTACCAAAGCCTGTGAAAACAAAAAGCAAACGTTAATTCTTTTAATTTATAGTGGGTTATTTATTAAGCATCTGTACTGAATATGACATGGGCCTGCTGGGTAGAATATTCTGCTGTGGTTTACAAGTGTCAAATTGTAAAAGTAGACTTTTACAACTTTTGAAAAAAAAAAAAAAAAAAAACAACTATACCCTACTTAATATTATTATTATTATTATTATTATTATTATTATTATTAATAATAATAATAATAGTAGTAATAATAATAATAATAATCATCCTTATCATCATTAATATTATTATTAAATTGTGATTTTTTTTTTCATTTCTAATGCATAATAATAAAAATTATAATTATTATTATCATCCTCATGACCATCATATTATTAATATTATTATTAAAGTAGGATTTTTTAAATTTCCTAATACACAATAAATATTACATTTCATTTTATAATAAATCACCTCATTATTTATTTATGCATATGATTTATATATGATATTAGAATAGGTGTTAGCTTTTGTAAGTGATTTGTTTTAGAATAGGATATGTTGTCAATAATATTTGTAAAGGAAACTCTGTGGCATTTACATATAATTCAGTTAATACGGAAAGCGAGTGCAGGTTTTTACCAAAACTAATATTGGATTTTATTTAAATGCGTGTTTGTGTAAAACAATATCATTTGCACAAAGAAATGATGGGGTTCTTCTATAAAGAAGTAGTTCCTCCGCCTCGTTTAGAGCATCATTATGGGCTTTTTGCGTTATAACTAACGTGTTTCAAGCAATGGATCTGCAACAGAGAAACTATGCGTTTTGGGAAACACTCGTCACTACATCATCCAAAGATGGCAAGTTTGGCATCTGGCAGAAAGAGTGTACTATTTTACACCCCCCCCCCCCCCTTAAATATTTTTGGAAATGAACACTGTCTTTCACAAAATATACAATTTGTTTTCTTTAATTTATGGAAATAAATCACATACATTTTAATAAATTAAAACATTTTGACTGGCAGTACACAGGACAAAGCTTCCAAATTCAGGGCTTTACAGAGGTTTGTCATTTATATCATTTAACACAGTGTGCAAATGATTTGCAGTTAATAATATTCTTTCAGGTGTATCTATCATTACATTACTATACATTGACTTTCTTAATTTTTTTATTTAATGTTTCTTAAAGTTATTTTTAACATGACAGTAGTTTTATGTGCATGTCTTTAGCATATAAATGGTGTGCACTTTATCTAAAGTATGAAAATCTGTGTACAACATACTTTTTTTTTTTCACTTCAGCTAGTGTCAGTAGAATAGATCGAGTACATTTGGTGTTCATTTTTTCCTCTCTTAGCACATTTAATCCTAAGTGCTTTAGGCAGCAGGACAGATGAGGGATTTCAACAAGATAATCGTGGATTGGTACCTTGGCCTCAGCATCTGCTGAAACAAACACACGTGCCCATTCAGTCAATGAGATTTGTGAGGAATATGTGACTTATTATTATTTTTTTTTAAATTGACATTATTCTTCTTATACACTATTTCTCCCAGTTTAGATGTTGTATTTGAGACTTTATTTGTCAGGTGGTTTTGTCTTCAAACATGTCCTGTGTGTAGCACTAGTTTCTCACACATCTCCTCCAAAGCCTTCTGTTGTGTTCTGATGTGATTTTTGACTGTTGTAGCTGTGAAATAACTCGAATCATTCAGCAGAGTGATATGGAGCTTTAATGCGCTCAACCTGCTGGAACTACTTTGTGTGTTTATGTTAAAATAATGGCACACCTTGGACTGTTCACAAACCAATCAATATCAAGCATTCAACAGTTCTGTGATACAAGTATTTATATTTGTTTTAACTGGTCTTTTTTTGTCTTTCCAGATGCTGTGAAGATACTGGAACTTAAAGAGCAGCTGCCCAGCTTACGCCAGTGCTGATTCAGGCAACTGGTCTATTCTGAGGGATTCCAGAACATTTTTAAAGATCAATTGGTCTCTGACAATCACTTTTAAGCAATTTTTGAGCAACGATCCAAGAAAAAAATCAGAGGCCCTTGCTTTTAAATGAACATTGAGGCTAAGAGGCTAAGACTAAAAGACTTTCACCTTAATATTTGCAAAAGATGTTTGGATGGCTGTAGGTGCCTGCATCACTGAAGGAACTTCTAATACATAATCAAATTCATCATGCGCCTGGAGGTGAAGGTTGCGTTGAACTTCATCGTGTCCTATTTGTACAACAAGCTCCCACGGCGGAGGGCGGATCTATTTGGCGAGGAGTTGGAGCGAATCCTAGTGTCCCGGTTTGATGGTCACTGGTACCCAGAGGCTCCTCTGCGTGGCTCTGCCTTCCGCTGCCTCTATCTGGGGGCTCCCAGGGACCCTGTGGTGGAACTGGCAGCCAGGAGAAGTGGTCTGGACACTGAGGAGGTTCATGCCAATGTTCCTCCAGAGCTCAGCATTTGGATAGACCCTTTCGAAGTGTCCTACAGGATTGGGGAGAAGGGTGTGGTGAAAGTCCTGTACATGGAAGATCCACCAGGTTTAGGAGGTGACGCTGAAAGAGCTGATGTTGTGCTCAAAGGAGATGTAGAGTTTGAGGAAGTCAAGAGTCTGGGCTTTAACCCAGAAGCTCAGGTGTTTGTACCTATCGGTGGCCAGGTGTCACCAGTTATGCTCTCCAGTTCACCAAGTCCAATTTCTACCTCATCTTGTCCAGGGATGTTCGGTTATGGCACTCCCAGCACTCCCACCAACACCAGCGCTCATTCCTCCAACACTTCCACTCCTTCGCCACCCAACTTGGTTTATCCTCCATCTAACTCTAGGCCCACACCACAGCCAATTACCTTCACCACAGCCAGCTTCGCTGCCACCAAATTTGGCTCCACAAAGATGAAGAAGTGTGGAAACCCTGGAGTTTCCTCCAGTTCTGGCATTAATATCGTAGCAACCCAGCAGAGGATGATCACGTGCTCCCCCACCACCATCTCCCCTCCAGGACTGGTCAAGCACAAACCCCTCTCCCTGTCCATGCACTGTCTGACTGGACCAGTCCCAAGCCAACTGTCTCCTACTGCCAAAGAATTTGTGTTTCCTGCATCGCAGAGGCTCCTTTACTTTGATGCTGAAGTTCCATCGATGACCCCATTCCCAGCTCCGCACTCTTCCTTCGATCCGTTCTCCAGTCCACCGCCAGGTCAGGCCGTCGGAATCATTGGAAGCAACAGTGGAATTTCATTCATGGACAAATCACCATTTGTGGAAGGACTGGGATACAACCTGCAATATTCCGCCCAGCCTTTCCAACCTGTGGTGTTGGCGAACTAAAGCCTAAAGTTGCACAGACCCACCAATGACCGAAGTTCCTCCAATGACCCAGTTCTAGAGCCAATTCAATACAATCTCCAGTCCACGTCCAGGCCAGGCTATCAAGATATTTTGAAGAAATAGTGGAATTTCCTTCATGGGTAAACCATCATTTGTGAGATGCAACATGCAGTATTCTGGCCAGGATTTCCTACAAGTGGTGTTGGCCAACTTAAGTCGCAAAGCTGCAGAGACTTATCAATGACCCCATTAGGTACATTTTTGTTCTTCAGTTCACCTCTAAGCCAGGCTGTTGGGATCATTGGAAGAAGTAGTGGAATTAATAAAACCACCATTTGTGGAAGGTCTGGGATACAACCTGCAGTATTCCAGCCAGGTTTTCCAACCTGTGGTGGTGGCAGCAAACTAAAGTCTTAAAGAGACCCACTAATGACCGAAACTGCACCAGTGAGCCCATTCCAGAGCCTATTCAATCAATCCTCCAAGCCAGCCTGTTGAGATCATTGGAAGCAATAGTGGATAGTTTCCTTCATGAATAAACCACCATTTGTGGAAGCACTGGGATAAAACATACAGTATTTCGACCTGGCTTTCCAACTAGTGGGTCAATTTAAATTTCAGACCCACCAATGACCAAAGCTCCCAGATTACCCCAATTAATTCCCAATTCCAATCTCCAGTTCACCTCTAGGTCACGCCATTGAGATCTTTGGGTTAAAAGTAGTAGCATTTCCTTCATGAATAAAACCACCATTTGTGGAAGGACTGTGGTACAACTTGTAGTATTCCAGACAGGCTTTCCATCCGACCCCTTGAGTTGTCCAACTAAAGGCTCAGAGTTGCAGAGATCCACAAATTACCCTATATACAATTCAATCTATTCTTCAGTCTACCTTCAGCAGGGCCATTGGGAGCATAGGGGAGCAACAGTGTAATTTCTCTCATGGATAAACCACCACACTTGGAAGGATTGGGATACAACCTTCAGTGTTCCAGCCAGGCTTTCCAACCCATGGTTTTGCCCAACTAAAGTCTCAGAGTTGAAGAGATCCCAATGCTGGAACATTTCAACCATGACTAATCAAGAGTATTATCCCCAGATTGAGTATTACCTGTGATTGTTACTTTCCAGTTCTCATGTCCGATCTCTCGGAGTAACCAGCCTCCTGTTGCACAGTTGTTGTTTTTTTTTTCTTTTTTTTCTGTTTGTTGTTTTCAGTAATGAGTCACTTGAGTGGGGCGTCCTTCGCTCAAGTGTTGGTCTGCTTTGATTAGTTCTTTTTAAATCATATTATGGGGGGAAAAAAGCAAATATTCTCACAGGAGTCTAGGTCAGGGGTGTCCAAACTTGGTCCTGGAGGACTGGTGTCCTGGAAAGTTTATCCCCAGCTTGCTTCAACACATCAGCCAGGAAGTTTCTAGTACAGGGGTGTCCAAACTCTGTCCTGAAGGGCCTGTGTCCTGCATAGTTTAGCTCCAACTTCCTTCAACACACCCCCTGGAAGTTTCTAGTTCACCTAGAAAGAGCTTAATTAGCTGTTTCAGGTGTGTTTGATTAGGGTTGGAGCGAAACTCTCCAGGACACTGGCCCTTCAGGACCGAGTTTGGACACCCCTGTTCTAGTATATCTAGTACAAGGGTGTCCAAACTCGGTCCTGAAGGGCCAGTGTCCTGGAGAGTTTCGCTCCAACCGTAATCAAACACACCTGATCCATCTAATCAATCTCTTACTAGATAGACTAGAAACTGGCTGGTGTGTTGAAGCATATTGAAGCTAAACTCTTCTGGACACCGGCCCTCCAGGACCAAGTTTGGACACCCCTAGTCTAGATGCTTAAAAGGGATTTTGGGATGTTTTGTTTTGATATATAATGCTCTGGAAGTAGCCACTTCGGGCTAGTTCGGTCACACCTCAGTGAGGATTTCTGGTTATTGTATTGCATGTTCTCTGAATGAATGTGGGTCTTGTGCTTTCGAGCTAATGATTAAGAGGTTGCTTTATACTGGAAAGACAATTCTGAAGCTAAACCAGCATAAACACATTGAGCCAAACTCTGGAGAAACCAGACAATGTTTAAACCCATGCCTAGTGCCGTCAGGAGTCAGGCTGAGGATCGATGTTGTATGTTTTCAATCGGCCAGTTCCTCTGAACTAATAAGATCTGATTGATTGATTGGAGGACTGTGCATGTCTGTGAAGGCATAAGATGTTTTTATCAACTGCTCGATGTCTTTGCACATGTGACCTTTACAGAGACACTCTGATTAGCTTTCCAGCAAGGAGAGTCATGTTGAATTTAATGCGTTGTTAGTTTTACACGATCCACAGGTCATAAATCATGGATCGAAAGAGATGCTAGAGTGAGAATTGCACTTTGTTTTCTGCGCTTCAGGACTCTGAATGTTACCTCATCTTCTCTGACTGCAGTGGCAGTGTTTTATTGTGCTGGGATGGAGGCTAGTCGAGAAGATACAAAGACGTTGGACATCACTATTTTCCCCTCTGTGTTTTGTCCCGTCCAGTTGTGCTGCACTTTATTTACCAGGCCTTTTGAATCTCCCAGAATGCCTCACAACATATGCTAGATGCTAAAGGTCCTTTACCCACCCTTTAATGGCCAGTTATGTCTGAACTATAGCTTCGTAATGTAGTTTAAAGATTGTATTAAATGAACTTTAGGATGTGTGGCTGAGACTGTACACTGAGAAAAAAAAATGAATTAATTTAAAATCGTTACACCAACATGCGTCAAGTTTCTTCAACTTAATTTTTGCTGTTTTTCAGTGATTAATTTAAGTTGGAAAGTATTTTAGGTGTAACAATGTTTGTTTTCACTCTTTACAGTGTGTTGTGACGTTCCTCCAGCTTCATGAATATTCAGTGGTTTGATTTGGGGTGGGTGGGGTTTAGATCTCTATATATGCTACGGATGGGTGTATTTTTACATTTGTTTGTAATTTATCGACGATTTTCTATATTTTTTCGTGTTTTTTCAAAAGAGTTATCTACAGCGTTTATAAAACAAATGAAGAGATATCTATACGACAACGACGTGAACATGTATATATTTCTTATGTTTGAGATCTTTTGTTTAGTTTCTTACGTGCTGAGGTTATTTTTTCAGAAATAACTATATGAATATGAATATATGCAAGATGAAATGACTAATAAAATTTGTTTAACAAAGAAGTGGAAGGTGTTTGAAGTCATTCAAGTTTCTTCAGTTTTTTTATTTCTAAATTTTTTTTGGTGCTCTTCAGAAATCTTTGGAATAGTCTCGTAATTGTGACTGTTTTGGTTGCATGTGCACTCAGTTTTATATATGCGACCTCAAAATATATTTGGGAGCACTTTTGCGAGTGCATAAAATTGCTGCCGTGCGGACTGTTTTCACTGCGAAACGTTTACCGGATGCGCAGATTTGCGAAGAATGCATCTTTGCACTTAATACGTGAACCGCAGCGCTCAGGAATCGTTTAAAACTGAATGTACAGTAAACAAATCCTGCAATGCTTGCCCCCACCTTCAAGCTCTTCTGATTGGCCCACTGCTCTAGAACTGAACGCCACTGGATTGGTTAATATCAGCGGTTAATCATTCAGTCAATGCCTTCAGGTGATGGGGAGCTGCAGCCGCGAAAATGTAAAGCACTAAAGATAAAAGAATGAAAACAACTACTGATTTTGCTTTAGAAACCACCTAAAGTTATAAATAATGACACATCTGAATAATGAGACACTTCGAAGAGTGGATAAGATTCCTAAAGCCTTTCACTGTAAAGTCTGTGTTTTCAGGTAATGGTGTTTGCCACTGAATCTACACATTTAAAGTGTGAGATGTTCTATTTGTTCTCTCATTTAATGGCCAGGATGATTTTAAATGCAGTAAATCTGTTAATACAAAACTCGTAGTGACGGTGCACATAATTCTTGGTGAGTGCGACTAAATTTTGGTTGGTGCGTCCACATTTTTAAAGATGGAGCAGCAGTGCTGCCAAGCAAAAGGTTTTACGAATATTAAACGACAAAAGACAAGGACAAAATCACTTGAGGCTCTTGACCGAAGCACTTTTGTAGCTCATAAGAAACAAATCCAAGTAAAATTTTTACAGGGAAGATGCTTAAAGCACAGTTTGTTTTATATTTGTCTTCTATTGTATTTATTCACTTTCCATAATGGTGAAAACTTTATCCTCCTAGGGTGGATAAATATGCGGACAGCATATTTTAGCTCTCAAGTGGCTATTTAAAATACCGTTTAATATTTTGTTACAGACATAGTGTCATTCTGCAACTTTTTTTTTTTTTTTTTTTTGGATCTGTTTTTTATTTTGTTTTGATTTTATTTTTATTAAGTTTTTATAAACATTGTAAACATTCTAAGTAAATGTTATTTGTATAGTATCACAAAAAAGAAAACAATTAGAAAGAAAATAATAATAGATATAAATTATAATGGATAAATAATAGTGACAGCTTAAAGAATAAATAAATTAATAAAAAAAATTATTAAAAAAAAAAAAAAAAAAAAGGGGGGTAAACAAATAAATAAATACACTCCAATATATAGGCAATAACTATGACAAAGACAAAGCCCCTGGCAGCCTTTCAAAGATCAAGTAAGTATGTTTTGGTTAATGCCCAGGTCTGTTGAAAAAGTCTGATTTCAGCTGCAAATCTGCAGTCATTTTCTTATATATATATATATATATCTCTATTTCAACCTCTGTGTCCATTCTGTTAAAGTAGGTTGGCGGGTCTTCATCCAGTTCACTGTAATTTTCCTAGCTGTTATTAATAATATGTGTAGTGCAAATAGGTGAGACTTACTGAACTGATCAGGGGGAAGCCATAAAAACTGGGTGCATTGGTATGTCATATCCTAAAATTTTTCCTAATCTCCCTATTAGCCTCCTGCCAACACACTTGTATTTTTGGACATTCCCAAAGTATGTGAACATACAGTAGTCCAGTTCTCCACAATCCCTCCAGCATTGTGATTAATTGTGTAGAACTGTTGAATCTGGCGACCACTAATGGCACTCAATAACCTCATCTTCATCTTCCAGTCGAACTGCTGCCATATTTGACTGCTTTTACCCTTGTGACAATTTGAGCATATCTGTTCCCACATTTCATCCTCTATTATAGTGTTTAACTCTAATTCCCAATTTCTTTTGACGTAATAAGAGTCGTCAGATTTATCCTGCATCTATTTTCTATGTAAATGGGCTACATGATCTTTTAGTAAGCAGACCGTGTTCAGTAATATCTATAAAATATTTTTCTGTTTGTTTAAGATCTTTTAATTATGTCCCATTGCTTATGGTTTGTAAGATTTCAGTGTAAATCTGTTAGATATTTGAGAAAAGGATAATAAGGTCTCCCCATCAAAAAGTTGATTAATTATCTTTAAACCAGTCTTTTTCCATCTGCTGAAGACACTTTCCATTGTAGAAGGAAGAAGTTCTGGGTCATCTTTAATGGGTATTGCTCGTGGTTAGAATATTGTTCCTTTGAATGCTTTTTATACTGTCATATACTTTCATTTTTATACCCAAACACTACTTTGACTGTACAAATTGGGGGGGAAAACATTTTTGCTTTTACTTTCTGATAGTCAAAGCAAATTCACAAAGAAAAAAATTCTATGCTAATAATGCATTTAAAAAAAACAGTCAGGAAAAAGTGTTTTATGTAAATTGACCACAAGTCCACATGTATGGACATCATTTTTCTCTAAAAGTACATCATATCAAAAGATGACACTTACATTTTTATTCTAATAAGGCTCCAATAAGCCCAAACAGCAAAGAGAAATAAAAAAATGCAGGTAACAAAAACACCTTGGGCCTTAAGAGGTTGTGTTTGTCCCATTCTGCTTCAGTGTTAGGAAGTTTGAAATTTAATGATCTTAAAAATGTATAGGCATAATATCAACCTTATATATATATATATATATATATATATATATATATATATATATACAACAGTTCTGTCTGGTTCTCAAATCTGATTGGCTGATAGCCGTGCGATGTTCTGCAATATCAGATCTTCTACAGCCTCTTACAGTTTGTGTATTACTCCGCCCACATACAGCCAGCAAAAAGCTACAGACACTCCAGATCTACAGTTTAAAAGATGCTTGCTCAGCTGTTTAACTGTCAGCTTATGATTTGAATCCAAGGCGGAAGAAAGTAGTTCCTCATACAAAAGCAGTTTTGAGACTCTCCATGTTTGATTTTGTTCTTATATACACAATTATGCCGTCAAACTGTTGTATAAACGCAATATCACACTCGTAGCAGTGCCATATGGCTGTATATCGGCACTGGTGGGTGCACCAAGGCACAACGCACGCCTCCCGCCAGTGCTGATATACAGCCATATCACACTGCTACGAGTGTGTTATTGCTCATATATATATATATATATATATATATATATATATATATATATATATATATATATATATATATATATATATATGAGCAATTCCGTGCAAATGTCAACCTTGCCATAAAAAAAAAATTGTCAAAACATTGAAGCAGTTACTTTTTTTGTTTTTGTTTGTGTAAGCAAGTATTTTTAAAAATACTTTGGTAAATCAAATGTAATAGTTTAAAAATACTTAAAAATGTCTCAATGTTTTCAAAGTCAAACGAGTGCCAATTTCACATCTGTCACATCCGTAACAGAGCTTTTTTTCTCTTAAATACTAAAAAATGTCGAATTAAATAAACTCGATCATGTTTATTCTATAGTGAGCTGACTCTTCTCTTTTGATTCACATGATTTTTACAAATATGTTGTATACTGTAAGCTCACATTGTCACATCCATGTTTATTTCCATCATTTAAAATATAAAACATGTTTACAGATTGATTGTTTTGACTCCATAACTCTGTGGTCTGTTGTCTTGGAACAAAAAATAAACAGATGTTTCAATACAATGTTAACAAACTTTCAACGTAAATTTATTTTAAGATTTTTACTGCAAATGTCTCCACAACGCTGGAATTGCTCATACACACACACATATATATATATATATATATATATATGAGTGAGAGATACTTTTTGGACATGTAACCCAGTTTCCCCCCATGGGTATGGTAAACCAGCAGCGCAAACTGGAATTGGATGATTTTTGGAAAGTGATCTGGCCAATTTGAGTAAGTCAGATCTGTTGAGCAGCAGCGCAGTATGCAATGAACAGTGTTGCGGCAGGTGATTACTTCTGCAGATTCAGTACTATAAAATTGATCAAATTTAATTCTTCAGGGCCTTCATTCGTTACATTTTCGGCTTAGTCCATTTATTAATCTGGGGTCCCCACAGCGGAATGAACCGCCAACTTATCCAGCATATGATGTATGCAGTGGATGGCCTTTCAGGTGCATCCCAAACACTCACATACACTACAATTTTAGCTTACCAAATTCCCCTATAGCGCATGTGTTTGGACTGTGGGGGAAACCGGAGCACTCTGAGAAAACCCACGCCAACATGGGAAGAACATGCAAACTCCACACAGAAATGACCCAACCAGGACTCGAACCAGCAACCTTCTTGCTGTGAGGCAACCGTGCTAACCATTGAGCCTCCGTGCCACCTCTTTGTGGTCTTCAAAAGTCTAACACTCAGCAACCTGCAGACACCCTTGAGAAACGTGATGTTTGTAGCGTCTGGATGAAGGTGATTCACATTCAGATCAGTGTGTGTGTGTGTGTGTGTGTCTGTGTGAAGCAGATGTTATATAACAGCGCTCCAGTGTTCGGCTGATTGTTACATAACGTCAAACTGAGAATAATAATGAACACACCCACACACACACACACACACACACACACACACACACACACACACACACACACACACGCACACACGCACACACGCACGCACACACACACACGACAGCAGTGAAGAACATGATGTGTGTGTGTGTCATCCCACTGCAGTGGTTTCACACACGTGATGATGTCATCAGCCAATCAGAGCGCAGAGCCTCAGCAAGGTCAAATCACTGATACTGTCCTTTATTAATACACAGATACAGTCAGAACATACTGCATTACACCAGCGTCTGTAGAAAAACAACACGGCACTGCTAGAAAAACAAACAAAACAACATATATATATATATTTAAAAATGCACTTGTATATTTAAAATTACATCGTATTAAAGACACACACACACAAAGAAAATGAATGCTACATTAGAGTTGTACAGAGCCCAGCACTGAACTCCACGTCTGGAGTTAATACCACTTCAGATTAAACCCAAAACTAAAGGCCGTCATTTGGACAACGTCACTATTCAGGCCTTAAAAAAAAAAAACGAATATAGAAACGTCCGTCGTGTAGACGTTGAACACAGTGATCGACAGAGTTTGGTTCGTGGATTGAAATCAGACGGGAATTAAAAATAGAAACGTCCACAAACGTGAGCTCACGTCCAAATATGGAAGAGAAGGACACGCCCACTGCACAGCGTCACCATGACAACAGCATGCAGTAACGACTCGCATATTTACAACAGTTCTGCCCGTAAGCTCTTCACACCCGTTTTACAGAAACGCAATCATGACGAAAATATATTGTATTGTGTCGCTATTATTATTATTGTAGATTTATTTTATTGTTCATATACGTCTAAATTTAGGAAACATTTGTCGGAAAAAAAAAAAAATTTCTTGTGGAAAATTATTACTAAAACGCAGCAAATTTTGTATTTTATATTGAAAATTGTGTGTTAATTTTGTAATATTAAAAAATGTAAAACGTGTGAGCACTGAACGCAAACCATGATAGCTATATTATATTCAAATCTATAAAAATGGAAGCACATTACGACCTCTTTTTACGAGTCTCTTTTTGACACGTTTTAGTTTTAAAAACTCCAGGAAACAAGAAAAACAGTAATAAAGGTGATGCTGAACGTCTTCGACTCCAGTTTGCATGTCGAAAAAACCAAGCACATTTATATTACACAATACAACAGTTACCTACAAATGCATCGTTACTATCATTAACTATCATCAATGCAACGTTATTGGAAAGAATACAAATAAAACCAACAGAAAGTGATTCTGCTGTGTTTTATGACTGACGTCGAGCTGCCTCGCTACCCGCTCCTTTAACACAGATCTATTCATATCGTAAATAAGGAAACACGCGTTAGACGCATCTAATCTGAGGTAAAGATGAATGCTATATTATTGCCCTGGATTAAACCCTGAAAACTAAAACAGATCCAGTCCATGAATCGATCGCTCACAGTTAAAATCCCTGCCGGCGGCGTGACAATATTAGCCGCGTCGTCATCATTAATTCGCAAGATCTTTCTGGAAGAACACGCCGACAAACACCAGCTTATTTACATACAAACACCAACATAACATGCGCTTGATTCCTCCAGTACATAAACGCCTAATTTCCTCCATAAGCAGTGGAAAATATAAACGAAGCACTTAAAAATGCTAAAGGCTAATGCTAAACTCGCTGATTCACATGATGAATCAAAACTAAAGATTCAAAAACACTAAAAGAAGGAAAGACGAGCAGAAAATATAAACTTTTTCTCTTGCTTTCCAGCACAAGCATGTTTTGCCACTTTACGTGACTATTTTATTGGAGGAAAAATGCTAAATGCTAATGCTAAACTCACTGATTCACAAGATGAATCATTTGAGTTTAGACTAAAGATTCAAAAACACTAAAAGGAGAAAAGACGAGCAAAAATTATAATCCTTTAAGCATATTTTTTCACCACAAGCATGGTTATTGGAAAAAATAAGCTAAAGTGTTAAAAATCACTGATTCACATAATGAATCATTTGGGTTGAAAGCTAAAGACTCACAAAAGTCCCTCGAAACTCTAAAAGGAGGAAAGATGAGCGAATATCAAACTCCTTTGTGCTTATTTTCCACCACAAATGTTGCCACTTTATGTGACCTAAATTTATTGGAGGAAATGCTAAATGCTAATGCTAAACTCAATGATTCACATTATGAATCATTTGAATTCAATGCTAAAGATTCGTAACAGTCCCTATAATCCTTAAAAGGAGGAAAGACGATTAAAAACCAAAGTCCTTTATGCTTATGTTCCACCACATGCAACTTTTGCCACACCTGTGACTTTATTTTATTGAAAAAAAACAAACAGTTTAAGCTCTAAAAATCCCAGATTCACATTATGAATCATTCGGATTCAAAGCTAAAGATTCATAACAGTCCCTCGAAACCTTAAAAGCCTAAAAACAGCTCATTATACAAAGATATGTAACGTTTTCTACCACAATTCTGCCTCGTTTCTCTTATTTCTGATGACAAATCTGCAGTACATGAACACTAGCAATGTGTCGAATGCAAACAAAGAGAGGAAAACGCTTCTGCGAAAACGCTTTCGGATTCAACGCAGAATCCTTATTTTACACCACAAACACATTTCGCCACATCAGTGACAAGATTATATTGGAAAGAAAAATCTGAAAGTGCTAAAAACTACTGATTCACAAGATGAATCATTTGGGTTCAAACTAAAGATTCAAAAACACTTAAAGGGGAAAATAAACTGATTCACATGAATCATTTGGGTTCAAATTTAAGATTCAAAAACACTTAAAGGGGAAAATAAACTGATTCAAATGAATCATTTGGGTTCAAATTTAAGATTCAAAAACACAATGCGGAAAATAAACTGATTCACATGAATCATTTGGGTTCAAATTTAAGATTCAAAAACACTTAAAGCGGAAAATAAACTGATTCACATGAATCATTTGGGTTCAAACTAAAGATTCAAAAACACTTAAAGGGGAAAACTGATTCACGCTAATCATTTGGGTTTAAATTAAAGATTTAAAAACACTTAAAGAGAAAAAATAAACTGATTCACGTGAATAATTTGGGTTCAACTAAAGATTCAAAAACACAAAGGGGAAAAAACTGATTCACATGAATCATTTGGGTTCAAATTAAAGTTTTAAAAACACTAAAATGAAGAAAGACTACCAAAAATTATCCCCCTTTGCACTAATTTCCCACCACAAGCAAATTTAGCAACTTTAGTGATTTTATTATATTGTAAAAATCAACTAAAAGGCGTTTAAATCCTTGATTCACATGAATCATTTGGGTTCAAAACTAAAGATTCATAACAGTCCCTCGAAACCTTAAAAGCCCTAAAACAGCTCATTATACAAACATCTGACATGTTCTCGAGCATAACTCTGCTTTATTTCCCCTCATCTTTTTAATAATTAATAATGTGTCGAGAGTAAACAATGAGGAAACGCTGAAAACCAGACGGAAAGACTCGCAGAAACACCATCAGATTCTCCATTTGACTTATTTTCTACCACAAGCAGATCTAGCCACATCTCTGACTTTATTATATGGCATAAAACACGCTAAAATCTCAGATGCACTGAATCAATCACTTGGGTTCAAAACTACAGACTCAAAACAGTTTATCATATGAAACCTTTTCTATCACAAGTCCGCCTCACGTTTTCCTCCTGCTCTTATTTTTAGTGCTGAATCTCCGGTACACAAGTATTAATCATTTATCGAGTGTAAAAAAAACACTCAAAATTAGAGGGAAATCAAAATCCTTTACACTTAATTTCCACCAGAAGTAAACGTAGCCGCATCGCAGACTTCATTATACTGGAAATAAATAAAATCTGTAAATTTACTGACTCATATAATGAATCACTCGAGTTCAAAGTAAAGATTGGAAACAGTCCCTGATCCCCTAAAAGCAGCCGATAATAAAAACACCCGCGCCGTTCCTCCCACGCTTCAGCCTCATGCGCGCGTTTTCTGCGTCAAACCTCCGGTGCGGAAACGAAATGAACGTGTCGAGTGCTAACGAGGTGTGAGGAAACGCTGAAAACTAGCTGAAGAGAAGAGTCTGAACTCTGCCGGACCGACCGTCAGCGACCTCGCGGAGGGGTCAGGATGAGGTGTGAGGGGTCAAAGGTCATGCTGTGGTCAGTGTTGCTGTGTGTTTTTGGACCGTCGGCCTGGTCTCGTCCACACGCCTCTGAGTGTGTGTGCGTGCGTCCCTCACAGCGAGCCGTACTTGGCCTCGTACAGCGCCATGATCTTCTGGCAGCGGCCGCAGTCTTTGCGCAGCTCTGCCACCTGCTGGCGAAGCGCTGCGTTCTCCCGCTCCAGGAACGAGGCTCGCACTGCAATCTGGTTCTCCTTGAGACGCCGGGCATCACGGGAACGCTTCGCCGCCACATTGTTCTTCTTCCTCCGTGACCAGTATTTGTCATCCTGACAAACAAAAATCATGATCATTTTAATGTTTGGTATTAGGATTGAGATGTACAATCTTGTTTTCAAGGGGGTCCCACAGTGTTGCACAATCTAGACATAGGCGATAACCAGTTTCAAGGTTTACTGCAGTTTGGAAAAGTCAAGGTTTTAAAAAAAACGGTAATAAAAGACTGTAATACTGTTCCTAAAGTCTACACTACCTGACAAAAGTCTTGTCGATTATCCAAGTTTTAGGAACAGCAAATAATAAGTTGACTTCTAGTTGATCATTTGGTATCAGAAGTGCCTTATATGAAAGGCAAAGGCCTCTAGATGACGCTTATTTGACCACGATACAATAGGATCATGCCTTGATTTTGAATGATTTCATTAGGACAGTAAGGTTTGAATTTGATGCTGCGTTCACACCAGACACGAAACGCGCGTCAAGCGCGAGTGATTTACATTTTAAGTAAATGCAAACGTGCGAAAAGACATCCTGCAGCGCAAATGGCGCGATATGCGCAAATTGATTGTTTTGCACGTTTGACGTTTCGCGCGAGTTCGAAAATCTGAATTTCAGCAAACATTCGCGCCGCGTTAACCAATCATAAGCTTGCTCTTGTGGGGCCGTGATTGTGACGCATCACCTGTTGTGGGTGTCCCAGGGGAAATCTCCCAGCCGACACCGACAAGAAATTCATCAAACTGGGTTGGGCTCAGTCAGAAGCACCGCTGAAAACCTCCATCAGCCAGGTTCAGTTTCTGGAGGAGTTTATGAGCTCACAGAGCTGCTGGACCTCTGAAAGGATGTAGTGGACTCAGACACGACCCTAAACGTATCGACGCTGTTTATCATCCTTCATGAAGCACATAAACACTGTTATTTTCTTCATAAAATCCATGTTAGCCATTTAGCTATGAAGCTAGAGTCACCGGGCAGACAGAAGCCCTGCCCATCACGCGAATCCACGTCTGTTCTGAAGTGAATTTGACGCGCGAATGAAGCGGATTTGACACGCGAATGAAGCGAGTAAACTCAAATGTTCATGCGCTATTTACGCAATAATGTTTACTCTGGTGACTGGACTGGCCAATCCTGCAGCAGCTAAACCATCTTTTTGCTTTCAGGAGCTTTGATGTGGAGGCTGAAGTATGAGCAGGAGCGCTGGCCTGCTGGAGAATTTGCCCCCTCTTGTGGTTTGTAATGTAATGGACAGCACGAGCAGGGTTCAACGTTAAGAATTTTTTCTACTGGCCTGATCGGACCATAGTTCAGATTTTTACTTGCCCTGCCAATATTTTCACTGGCCCTACAAAAAAAAAAAGTTAATAGCTATTTCTTAGCCACAAATTTAAAGAAAATGTGTCACAATGTTTGTGATTTATAAATATATAAAGTATGAATGAGAATAACTGTATTATTTTGCTCATATGAATTCAGAAAAGTGCCGATATGTGTGGGTCACATATTTGTCAAATATATTTGTTTTGATAAAACTGTGCTGTGAAAGTGTTATTGTTGTTAATATTTTGAGCAAAGCATAAAAAAAATCATTTTTCTCATCATCCTTTGCTCGTATTTACCTAATTTAATGGAGGAAACTGTGTGATTAATGTTGATTAATATGAAGATCATAAACATCTTAAAAAGTCAATTGATGTAGTGAATAGCTGATCTTTATTTGAAGTTTCTTCAGAAGGTGACACGCTTAAATTATCTATCATATTAACGGTAATATTTAAGTGTTTATGGACTGATTTATATATGTTTATAGTTTTTGTTATGGATAGACATTTGAAAAATACTAATAAAAATTCGGTCACTATTTACTCTCCCTTTACTTGTCAAACCTTTATGAGTTTCTTTCCTCTGTTGAACACAAGTGAAGATATTTTAAAGAATGCTGGAAACCTGTAACCATTGATTTCCACAGTAGTTGTTTTTTATTCTATGGAAGTCAATGATTACAGGTTTAGCCTAATATAAAACTGTACTTTAGCCTAATAATATAGCAAATAGTTTTTATTGGGTGGACTGTCCCTTTAAGATGTTATTATTGAATCATGCTCTTTGTTTATGTTGAACAGAAAACTCATGAGAAGCTTTGAGGTTTGAGCAGCAGTTGTTGTTTTGCTCACCTTGGCGTCTTCAGGAACGAACACCTTCTTGGCCTTCTTGATCATGGGCTGTGGCTTGAGCTCGTCCTCGGAGAAGCGGTGTTTGCGCGGGTTGAAGAGCTCTCCTCCGGGAACGCTGGACAGCACCAGGTCTGTGGGGTCCGGCTGGAAGGACACGTTCACCTCGATGTCCTCCGGGGACACTGGAGATGGTGTAGCACGCTCAGGAACAGAGGAGGGCTCTGGTGGATTAAAGAAACAGAGAGACGTTCTGTCAAGATCTGATGAGGGTGAGACGCTCAAACACAGCAAAACACCAGCAGGGGAAATAAGATAATGATAATAAGTAGGGATGTAACGGTATCAGAATTTCACGGTACGGTAATACCTCGGTATGAATGTCACGGTACGGTATTTATTGAATCATTTACAGGAAAAAAAAAAACTTTTGAAAACACTCCAAAAAAGTGCCAAAAGTGTCAATGACATACAAATTAGCCATCTATCTGTTAGCTTTGAAACAGGAACTTCAATTTTAATAACAAAAAATTATTAAACCATGTAAAAAAATAAAGTTTCAATTTAGCATTGTTAAAAACTCATCACATTTAACATTTAATCACTCACTTAGATAGAGATGGGTTTAAAGGAAAATTATCATATAACTATAATCTGGTAAAAGCTGGTATCTCTGGGTATTTACAATGTCCCCTGCAACAGAAAAACCCCTCTCATTTGGGACTGAGGTTTCTGGGACAAGAGAGATATGACTTGGCCCATGTTGACAGCAGTGGGGTAACGTTGTGCATTGTCTTTCCCCCACTTGAGAGGACAAACCATGAGTGAGATAGAGGTCTCTTTGCGGTACAAGTCAATGTCTGCATCAATCTGAACAGTGTGCTGTGTTTCTGCAGTCCCCATGACTGTTATTAGTCGTATTCCCCAACTTGCAGGCACGTGCACACATAGGGCTCAACCTGTGCAGTGCACATGCCCTTTTTAGTCTTGGATAGAAAATGCCCTTCCAAAACGATCAAAAGTGCCCCCGCGACGCGACACAACCTCCGTCCAGTCCAGCCCTTTAGTAGGCGCGCGATAACACCTCTCTTGAGTATGCGCGCTCAACCCCCCCTCGGCGCTTTACAATACGCGCGCCACAACACAGCTGATCAGCACGCGCGCGACAGCACCGCTATTCAGCACGCGCGCGGCGACAACACCCGCTTTAGGTTCGATCATTTCCATCTTTTTTTCATCTCCGCTACTAGCAGCACACTCCATTTCCGCATTACTGGATCTGTAGAGACAACAGACCGCAAAGGATTATGGCCACGCCGGGGCTGATGGGAATTGTAGTTTTCGCTACCTCCCATTCGCTTCATTCGCCTGAGCAAATTTTCTCAGAAGACCTATAGTTTTACCGAGTCATGCGACTTCGGTAATATCGAAATGCGACTTCGGTAATATCGACCGTTACATCCCTAATAATAAGTTAAAAATAAATCAGATCTCATACTTTAATCTTCTTCACACTGAGTACTCATTCCAGAGAGCTTCCCTTTCCTTAAATATGTAGTAGACACAGTTGAGGGAAAATCATTTTTGTTCAAATTTAATTTATTAATTTACTCCTTTTTTATGCACTCACTCACTCACTCATTCATTCTTTTATTTATTTATTTATTTATTTATTTATTTATGTATTCCTTTATTAATTCATAAACTTCCTTACTTCCTTTATTCATTCATTCTCTTATTTATTCATTCAATTTTTTTTTAAATGATTTCTTTATTTGTTCAATCCTTTTATTCATTCATTAATTCATTACTTTTTATACATTCAATTATTTGTTGATTCATTCCTTTATTTATTTATTCATTTATCCATTAATTTATTTATTCATTCATTTATCCATTCCTTTATTTATTTATTCATTTATCCATTAATTTATTTATTCATTCATTTATCCATTCCTTTATTTATTCATTCATTTATCCATTCCTTTATTTATTCATTCATTTATCCATTCCTTTATTTATTTATTTATTCATTTATCCATTAATTTATTTATTCATTCATTTATCCATTCCTTTATTTATTCATTCATTTATCCATTCCTTTATTTATTCATTCATTTATCCATTCCTTTATTTATTCATTCATTTATCCATTCCTTTATTTATTCATTCATTTATCCATTCCTTTATTTATTCATTCATTTATCCATTCCTTTATTTATTCATTCATTTATCCATTCCTTTATTTATTCATTCATTTATCCATTCCTTTATTTATTCATTCATTTATCCATTCCTTTATTTATTCATTCATTTATCCATTCCTTTATTTATTCATTCATTTATCCATTCCTTTATTTATTCATTCATTTATCCATTCCTTCGTTCATGTATTCTTTTATTAATTCATTCATTCCTTAATTTACTCATTTATTCTTTATGTATTTTTTATTTATTCATTCCTTTATTTATTCATTCATCCATTCCTTTATTTATTAATTTATTCATTCATTCCTTTATTTATTCTTTTATTAATTCATTCATTCATTCCTTCAGTTATTCATTCATTATTTATGTATTTTTATTAATCCATTCCTTTATTTATTCATTCCTTCTTTAACACATTTACTCATTTATCCATTCCTTTTATTAATTCATTCATTCCTTCATTTATTCATTCATTCTTTATGTATTTTTATTCATCCATTCCTTTTTTTATTCAATCATTCCAGTATTTATTCATTCATTTATTCCTTTATTTTTGTCATTCCTTTATATATTACTTTATTTATTTATTTTATTCATTCATTCATTCATTCATTCATTCATTCCTTTATTTATTCAATCATTCCAGTATTTATTCATTCATTCATTCCTTTATTTATTCATTCCTTTATATATTACTTTATTTATTTATTCATTCATTCATTCCTTTTTATTCAATCAATCCAGTATTTATTTATTCCTTTATTTATTATTTTTTTATATATTACTTTATTTATTCATTCATTCCTTTATTTATTCAATCATTCCAGTATTTATTCATTCATTTATTCCTTTATTTATTAATTCCTTTATATATTCCTTCATTTATTCATTCATTCATTCATTCATTCTTCATGTATTTACTAATTTATTTATTCAATCGTTTAAATATTCATTCATGTATCCATTCATTTATCCATTCGGTTATTCCTTTATTCATTCATTCCTTTATGTATTTATTAATTTTTTATGTATTAACTCCTCCATTTATTTCCTTGAGTTATTCATTAACTGCTTCATTTATAATTTTCTTATTTATTAATTCATTCATCTATTTATTCACTTTTTTATTCATTCATTCCTTTATGTATTAATTAATTTTTCATTCCTCCATTTATTCAGTTATTCATTCATTCATTCATTTTCAATTCCTTTAATTAATCATTAATTGTATCATTCATTCACTCATTTATTCATTCACCCATTCATTTCTTTATTTATGCATTCATTTATTCCTTTATTTGTTAATTTATTAATTGGTTCCTTCAGTTATTTAGTCATTCCTTTATTTATTTATTTTATCATTCATTCATTCATGTATTCCTTTATTCATTCATTCACCTTTCCACAATTTGAGGTGTAAAACTTAAAATAGGCTGCTGGAGAAAACAGATTATGGCATATGAAACTAATTTAAGGCGGACAGACACACAAACCAACCAACCAACCAACCAACCACCTTCTTATATGAGCTCAGCTTACCCAGTTTAATAATAACTCCACTCAAATGTTTTGGCTCAGTTATTAGCTGGAGTTACTGGACAGAAATAGTTCTCTTTCCACTAATATATAAACACCCGAATCCATTACCATGATCACCTATTTTCCACACATTATAAACCACCATCATCATAATCGCAATACTCTGTTATCAAAATAAACACGCTTTGAGAAAATACTGAGAATCTAGTTAGTAAAGCTGGTCTAAACATGTACAAGCTGCTCTTCTAAAACAATAGTACTATGCATTTAGATTTATCAAGTTTTGTTGGTTAAGTTGTGTTCCTGGCATCACTTTGAGCAAATTTAGATTATACTTTGTTTTAATAATGAGCTATGCAGTGTGCACAAAAGGTCAACCCAGTGCTTACAATGCCTATTTAAGGGTTAAGCCACTAATAGGCAATGTTGCCAAGTCTGGGCTACTTTTAAACACTTGCACGTGTTGTTGTTTTCCTCAGGTTAAATGCTTGACATATTGCACTGCTTATATTTAGCTGAAATAATTGCATTTAAATTATTTATTAAATGTACATGCTGCCAATGATTAAAACTCTGCTAGGATAATGAAGATTTTTTTTTCCCATAGTAACAGACCGGCAGGTATATCCAGTGCTGTTTCTAAATAATATCTAAACAGTATTTTAAAGCTACAGAAAAAAGTCTATTGATTACAATTTAATTAGAAAAATATTGAATATTTATTTTAGGTAAACTGAGTAAAAAAAAATTTGATAAATTAAGTAAGATGAATAAAACAATTTGTGTAATAATAATAATAATGATAATAATAAGTTTTGGCTTCACTTCTGCCAGAGTTGTTCTAGATTTATGAAAGCAGCCACTGAGTAATTACTTGAAAGAAGTAATCTTCAAAAATTAAATTGTGTATAATCATAAAGTGATGTAAAATGTGTTGTATGTGTGGAGATAAATGGTTTTAAAAACATTGTGAATATGTCATACGTTTTTTAAAATACCAGGGAAAAACGTTTACATTTTTGATTATATTGATGTTTTCCCAGAGATGGGTTGCAGCTGGAAGGGCATCCGCTGAGTAATACATGTGCTGGATAAGTTGGTGGTTCAATCCGCTGTGGCGACCCCAGATTAATAAAGAGACTAAGCCAAAAAGAAAATGAATGAATGATTATATTGTCGTGTAAATCTAGCCTTATAGAGTTTGAGCATGTGAAATTCTGTCGTACGACGCTGCGAAAAGGGGCGGGATTAAACAAGATGATTGGACATTGAAAAAAAGCGAGTGATTGCTCCACATTTTAAATTTCTACACAGAAAGGTCATGTTCTTCAGTGCAGTCACATGATGCGATTTCGCAGGTCAGAGTTCACCAAGCTTGAACTTTGCAATTCAGTGAACTGTGAAACTTGCGCTTCCGGTCTGTCGCATTCACGTGCGTATGAATGAAAGTCTATGGGGTGAAAAGTGCAGTGTGACCATGGCTTTATACTACCTTTCATCACCAATATTTGTACTATCAATACAGGAAATATGACTTTTATCTAATTATGGACTTCAGAGATACAAGGTCTATCGCCATTGAATAAAGTAGTCAACAATTATAGTTGATAAAAAAAAAAAAGTTTATGAAATGGGTCTACAGCACCATTGTCTGACTATTGAACAACACCTATTCTTGTCTAAGGACAGTTTGGATAAAACGGTTTTAATCCACCTAAAATATCGACTACAGTAAATCCTAGATACTGTTCAACAACCCAGTTGACATAATTAAATTGTGCAGATGACTTCAGGGCTGCAACAACTAATAGATCAACTATCGATAGTGAAAAATTTGTTGTCAATAAATGTAATTATTGATTCATAGATGTTGTGTCGAATTCAGTTTAACCTCAGATTTGTGTTCCCGCTTCACAAGCTGTATTCACGTACAGAGCTTGAACACAGTGAGACATTACATATTTAAAACCAGCAAACAACAACAGTGAAAGTTTGCTTCGTCTACTTCTGTTTAAAAAATAAGAATTTGTTGTTTATTTATATTTTTAAAATTTTTGCTTAATATCTTATTGTCATTATATTCATGTCCTAATTTCAAAACGTGAATATAATAGGAGTGCAACACTCGTTTTGCTTTTTGTTTATTTATATTTTGTGATATTTAAATTACTGTTCAAAAGCAAACTTTGTTTTTCATTGAAGGTTTGAAATGTCAACATTAAAGATCAAAACTTTTGTATTTTTTTAAGTATAATTTTATACATAAATAATAGCTTGATTAACAGATTAATACAGTTGTAATACGGAAAACGGCTTTAAAAAAATGTAGTTTTTATTTGAAATAAAAATTAATCTCCCAAATAATCGATTATCAAAATAACTGGGTAACATTTTACAATAAGGTTGTATTAATTAATGTTATTTAAAATTAGTCAATGACAATTCATTGTTAGTTCATGTTAACTAATGTTGCAATACCTAAAGGTTAACAACCACGAGTTTGAACTTTAATAATGCATTAGTAAACGTTAGACCAGGGGTGTCAAACTCAATTCCTGGAGGGCCGAAGCCCTGCACAGTTTAGTTCCAACCCTGCTCCAACACACTTACCTGTAGGTTTCAAACAAGCCTGAAGGACTCAATTAGTTTGATCAGGTGTGTTTAATTAGGGTTGGAGCTAAACTGTGCAGAGCTGCGGCCCTCCAGGAACTGAGTTTGACACCTGTGCTTTAGACTATGATTAATAAATGCAAGTATAGTTCATAATTAGTTCATGTTAGTAAATACATGAACTAATGAAACCTGGTTGTAAAGTGTGATCAGTAATTGTGTGCTGCATCCTAGATGGGTTTCTTGTTTTAAAATGTGCTAAAAACTATTTTTAAAAATAGTGTGATCTGACCTGCAGTGGTCTCCTCGCTCAGCTCCTGTTCTGCTGTTTGACTGTCAGACAGATCCTCGTCTTGCTCTGTCTGCATCTGTTCAGGCATCTCCGGGACGGCTGCGGGCTCCTCTGAGTTCTCAGAGGACGCCTGTGTTTCGCCATCCCGCCGCTCGGCCTCCAGTCCGCGGTTCAGCTCCTCCTCCAGTGAGACGGGGATGCCGTTCTCCAGCAGGAACTCGTCCAGGTCCATGTACTCCAGGTGGAAGGTCTCGCCGTCGTACGGGATGGTTTTCTCCCAGATGGCGGGCGTGAGGGAGGCGGAGACGCCCCCTGAAGCCCCGCTGCCAGCGGACGCCCCATCGCCAGCAGAGGCCTGCTTCTCCTTCTCGATATCTAAGAGGAAAAGCAGACTTTAGTTATATGTATACAGATGAAGTGTGAATTATTTACCCCAATTTCTGTTTAATGGAACGAAGATCACATTTCTAATCATAATATAGTTTTAATAACTCATCTCTAATAACTGATTAATTTTCTCTTTGCCATGATGACAGTAAATAATATTAGACTAGATATTCTTCAGGACACTAGTATACAGCTTAAAGTGACATTTAAAGGCTTAACTAGGTTAATTAGGGTAAAGTTAGGGGAATTAGGCAAGTCATTGTATAACAGTGGTTTGTGCTGTAGACTATCCAAAACTAATATAGCTCAAAGGGGCTAATAATATTGACCTTAAAATGGCTTTAAATAAATTCAAATCTGCTTTTATTCTAGCCGAAATAAAGCAAATAAGACTTTCTGAAGAATATTAGAGGAAAAGAAAAAAATCACAGGGGCGAATCATTCTGACATTAACTGTATATATATAAAAAAACACTTTATTGTAAAGACAACGGCGAATCTAACAGTGCAAAAATAAAACTAATTTACACAATTGTATTATTAGGAGGGTAAGAATCATCTCGTTTTCAAGGGGGCCCTCAATGTTTGTAAATATATAGACAAATGGCAAATACTGTAGAGCAGTAATACAACCATCATTACAATACAATAAATACAAAAACAAAACAATAATCAACACACACAAATACACAAACTCTCAATTATCTAACCACAAAACAATACGCATCTTCCACATTATATTAATGATATTCAATATTACTATAACCTTCCAATGAAATATAAATATTCAGTATACCACTGGCAAACAGAGATCAGAAACAAATACAAGTATTGAGTAAATAGTGTACAAGAGCATTTCTAAACATTGGCTTGTATTCTTATTTTGTTGTGTATACTTGTAGTTCTTTGAGTTTGAGAAAAGCACATTATAAATAAAATCCAATATTATTATTTGAAAAAGACTAACATTAAATGTTTTTAAATACATGAGCATCACTTTTGGGTCAGTCAATACTGACTACCTGTCTGAATTTTGGCTAAAGGTGGAGGTGTTGCAAAAATTGATGGAGTTGGCCACCTCAATATCCTCTATTAGAGCTGCACGATATAATGTTTCAGCATCAATATCACAGTGTGTGATTATTTGAAATAGTCACATCTAGGCATGGGATGATAACCGTTTTCAAGGTATACCGCGGTTTGGAAAAGTCAAGGTTTTAAAACTGGCAGAATTTTCAGTAATACTGTTCCTAGGGTATGTGTAAGATTTTTTATTTACACTTTTTTTGTTTTCTAGGACAACAGTATCTTCAGCAGAAAAAAATATCCAAAGGTGCCATTTTAAATCATAAAGAAATCTGTGTTTATGATACCAATGAAGACAGCAGAAGTCAATTATTTATTTTCATTATTTAGCCTGACATGTTTACGGCTCCAAAATATTATAAATCTTTCAAAAAATATAATATATTGTTTTTAGAGAGGGAAAAAAGTTTTTTTTTTTTTAACCAGACATTTTTAAAATATATATTTTAGAGCAGTAATCACAATACCGTGATGTTTTTATCCAAGGTTATCATACAGTCAGAATCTTATACCGGCCCATGCCACATCGCAAGTATATGCAATCAGTGTTGAGTCAGGATTATAACTGATCACTTTGCAAGTGTTTTTTGATGCCTGTGACTAAAAGAGGATTTTAAAAGCATAAAGACTTAAGACAATATCCATTTGAAAACTTATTAATGATTAATTTTATTGAACTATTTACAAAACAAACACTATTATACACTATGTATTTTACATATGGTTATTCAATTACATGCTGAATATAGTTAGACTCATCAGAAAACAATAAAACAATGTCTTTTTAATTTGTACCTTTTTCTTTGAGTTTATCTATGCCTGTAGATTGTTTATGATATTTTATGCAGATGCACTTTTAGAATCATCCCAATCAATCTTAAATTATTCCAAATAGTTATTAAACTCTTCTAGCGAAATTATATTAATAATCGCTATATATATATATATGTGTGTGTGTGTGTGTGTGTGTGTGTGTGTGTGTGTGTGTGTATGAGCAATTTCATGCAAATGTCAACCTTGCCATGAAAAAAAGTTTTCACCAAAATATGGAAACTGTTTCTAAGTTTTTTTTGTGTAAGGAGGTATTTTACAGTACTTTAGAAATACTCAAAAATGCATGTGTCAATGTTTTCAAACTAGTATGTTTAATTTAACAAAGTCACACAAGTGGCAATTTTACATCCGTCATATCAATAACGGAGAGACGTCACATCCATAACGACACTTTTTTCCTCATAAATGTGAAAATAATAAATAAAAATCAATCATGTTTGTTGTATAGAGAGCCAACACTTCTCCTTTTGATAAGCGTTATTTTTTTAGTTGTGCAGTTTAATCCACAGAATTTCTACAAAGCATGTTGAATACTGTAAACCCGCAGACTTGTGTTGTCACATCCATAACTCTTGTTCATTTCCTTTATTTAAAGTACAAAACACGTTTACAGATTGATCTTTTTCTGCTCCTTTAACTCTGTGGTCAGTTGTTCTAGAACATATATGATGTTTGAATATAATGTTAACATATACTTTCTATGTCAATTTATGTTTTGGGTTTTTACTGAAAATGTCACATCCATAACGCCAGAATTGCTCATATATCACAGAATAAAAAACATCGCAAAGTTTTTTTCCAGTATCATGCAGCCCTATTCTCTATGTAGTAAATAAACCCCTGATAATGTCTTTCTCTCGCCTCTTGATTTTGAGATTAACTCAGAGCTTTATTCTTGACAGATTTATTAATATACTGATACTTAAACATCAATACTTACAGCAGTGTAACCTGTCATTAAAAGGGATAGTTCGCCTATAAAGTCGAACTGTCAGCATTTCCTCAACCTCCAACTTGTTCCAAACCTGTTTCTTCCCCCTCCTGAACATAAAGCCAAGAACTAAAACTAAACTAAAACCAAGATGGTGGTGCAACCAGACACAGTGGCTTCTTGTGGCCCACAAAGTAAAGGAGGATATACTGAAGAATGATGGGAAAACAGCACTGACCTCCACAGGATTTTTTGTTCTTACAATGAATGTCAATGGTTGTTTTTTCCAACATTCCTCTGAATATCTTTATGTTAAAGAGAAGCAAATATTAAAAGGTTTAAAACCAACTGAGTGTGAGTAAATGATGAGAAATTAAAGTATGTGTGAACTATCCCTTTAATAACTTTAAAAGGGCACCACAGGCCACAGATCAGCCAGTTAATTCTGTAAGTAGTCTAGCTTTGTAACTAGCTGCGTAGGTGGTCAACAAGTGAAAGTGTTTGTCAAACTGGCAAACCCAACAGGTAAAATAATAATAATGATGATGATGATGACTATTATTGATTAAATTCATAAAGCAACCATGTCTTTCACAATATTCTAATGTTAACACACTTCTCAACAGCAAAATGCAAGAATATAAATGACTAACCTACAGACCTGAGTGAGTTCAACATCTCAGCAAAGCCTAAAACACTAACAATGAAATAGTTTTCACTTATTGCTAATATAATGGGTCAAAAATATAAGATGGATATTAATAAATAAATGAAAAATACTGAAACACAGCTTCTATTTGACATTTTGGGTCAATATTTATATTAATTTTAATTCTAACTACATGATCTTCATTAGAAAGTCACCGAAATGTAATTCATACCCATCAAATATGCATTTCCTATAAATAAGAGACGTTTAAGGTGAATTAAAAGCTGTTTCAGTGTTGTTTTGATGATTTTGGGGACTATTTTCGTCATAACAACAATAACAAAGCCATGCCATGGTAACAACATGATACATGCACACATATTTCAGTATATAGATGTCCTGGGCATGTAGCAAGACACTTTTAGTAAGGATTATCGTGTAAAAAGACGAATGAAGTCATAAAACACGGAAGTACGGCGGTCTCTCGACCTCAGAGCATCAATTATAAACACGCTCTCTGAGGGAACTTTCTGTTCTTTCGTGAGTGAAGGCGCAGCTGAGGAGGTGAAGCCAAGTGCATGAACACACACACACACACACATACTTGAACACACACACTTGAACACATTTACACATAAACACAACAACAACAAGTGAACGCCATTCCGTCAGCTTTAATCATCTCCTACCGTCGTCTTGATCCTCCAGTATGTTTGGAGGCGGAATGTTCATGATCTTCTTCAAAACAAAAGCGGACGATTTCTGCTGACCGATGACCACAGTCTCCAGCGCGTGTCCAGGCATCATTAGCACGATGTTTTCGGGGTCAGATATTAAAGGTGTGTCGATAATTTCGGTTAAAGCTCCTGTTTCCGTTTGAGCAAGCCAAAACAACAGCGTAGCGACCCACTCCTGCGTGTACTGGGCGAGATAATCGCATATTCATGAAGTACGCGCCACTCAAAACGCCGATTAGCTGCCTCTCCAACAGGTCATGAATATTTAAGCTGATAGGGCGTGTTGTTTTGAAACTCGCTCTCTTATTGGTCGACTGTTTATCCGCTTCGCTGAACGCCACGGCAATGTGCGGAACAAGACAAGCGAGTGTCTTTTGTTCCCCAAAACAGACGAATACAATCTTTACCGTGACCCTGAACACAAACAAACGAAATCAACAGATCATGTCCCCCTTATTACAAGTAAATGCGTCAAAAATGGGTATCAATGCTAAACGCCAGGTTTATATCTACACTAGATAGCAATAATCGTGTTAGGTGCATTTGTGACTTTAAAGCTGACTTCTTAATACTTTTAAAACATGTTTAATAGACATAAAGAGCGTGTTTATGTGCTCGTGCTGTTGTATTTTTCCACCCTAGCGGTGAGCTCGTGCCTTCCCACGTGCCGCCAGCACGGGGCTCTGGGTGGGCGGGGCTAGCGCACGTGCGGAGTACAGCTGTATTCATCACCACTGTGAAGGTGTTCAGTGTCGCATTTGCAGAAAAAAAAGCCACTAGATTAGGGAAAAAGATTTGTAAAATCCCTTTCCTTACAGAAATCTATGAGTCACTTAAGCGTGACATGTCAAACATACATGAAAGGTGCGGTTTTGGAACATTTTCCTATTAAAAATTCACGTTTTTTTTACATTATATTTTGAATATACGTGATTATTTTATCCATTTAACATTATTATTGCATAGTCCTCTAAATCTTTGGGAATGCAGTGCATTGCTCATACCTTTCATGACACCCTTTAGTCATTTTGTAATGATACTGCCCATTGTTTGTGTGTTTCAGAAATTAAATAAAGTCATTTGCAGGTTTAGAAAGTCATGATGAAATGCAGGATATACGGAAAAATGATGATGCAAAAACTGAAGCATTCAGATACAAGAATAAAGTAATGACCCCATTTAAAAGATTATTATAAAATAATGAAATCAAAAGTTTGTACAGCATTATTGTACTTTTACAATTCTATAGTTTCAAAGACTCTTTAGAAAAGGTGCACATGCTTTCATTCCCCTGTCCAATAACAGAATAATTGAACAAAATTATAAATTTATACATAGGATGTATCTGACCCCACTTCGTTTGAGCAAAATGTACCCTAATGTATCACCCAGGTGTCACAGATGTAAAACCTATTTAGGATCAATCATGCATGTTTTTTGGGAATGCAAAAAGCTAAAATGTTTCTGGAAAGCAGTACAGGACTTTACAGCCAAAGCTTTGCAAGTTCCATTGGACAACACACCAACACTATACCTCTTTAGTACAGAACTGAACAAGACACTTGATCCTATTTCTATAAAGAGACTCGGCATCATCTCCTATATAGCAAAAAAATGCATTTTGCTCAACTGGAACCAACAAAAACCTCCAACATTTGAACTCTTTATAAAACTCTTGAATGAAACAATGCCCTTGGAACAATATACATACTACTTAAAAAACAAAGGGGATGCCTTTCAAAAAATATGGATGCCTCTAATGATCCTCTGACTCTATGAACACATCTGATGTATTTTCACAATATGTGTGACCTTAATCACTGCATAACTTTGTGTATTATGTTTTATTTTTATTTTTTTTGTATTTTGTTGGTATGTTTATCTATTTCTTTATTATTATTATTTTGAAATAATTTAATTATAGATTTTTTTTCTCTTTGCCTTTTGCTGCTATATTTGTCTACTGATACATTTGTCTTTGCCCTTTTTTGTTTACGTTTGTATGTTCATTAAAACCAATAAAAAAAAGAAAAAAAAGAAAAGGTGCACATTACCGCATTACAATTAGATTAATTTAAAGTTCCAAACAAATATAAGTTATTATATAGTTAACCTGCAGTTTTATAGCATATAGGAGATGTCTATGTTTAATGAAGTGCATTTGTGTGTCTATGTTATCTACAAATTGAACATTGCAGAGTTAAATCATCTCTGACCGTGTTTCTGAAAACGCCTTTGTGTTGCCAAATCAAACAAAGGATTAATTTATATATGTAAATGTCAAAATTGTGCTAGAGAAATAATGTAATACACGAATATACAAATAATAATAAATAATAAAATTAAAATATATGGGTATATCAAATCTATAAAACATTTTAATAAACGATTTAATTATTTAAAAATATTCATCTGATTAAATAAGCTTTATATTGATATAAAATTAGGCCTAATTACAAAGTTGATTGAAACTCAATATTTAGTTTCAGTTGGTGGTTCATCAACATACTGAAAAAAAAAACGTCTCAGAGCTTCCAGTTCATGCAGAAAGATTTCTTATTATACACTACCTGACTAAAGTCTTGTCGTCGATCCCAGTTGTAAAAGCAACAAATAATTGCTTATTTTTTTAAATGTTAAGTTTAACATTGCTAAAAGTAGATTTATTTTGGAGGCAATTACACAAATAATCAAATATATATATTTGTTGGCTTTTGGTCCAAATATAGTTTATTATAAATTCTATTCAACATAATGTTTGTTTGTTTGTTTGTTTGTTTGACTTAATTATCCCAAAGAGAAATTCACGTCACAGCAGAGCTCCCCATACTAAAAATAGATCAAATAAGTTGCATATAGGCGAGGCAGTGGTGCAGTAGGTAGTGCTGTTGCCTCACAGCAAGAAGGTCACTGGGTCGAACCTCGGCTCAGTTGGCATTTCTGTGTGAAGTTTACATGGTCTCCCTGCGTTCGTGTGGGTTTCCTCCGGGTGCTCCGGTTTCCCCCACAGTCCAAACACATGCGGTACAGGTGAATTGGGTAGGCTAAATTGTCCGTAGTTTATGTGTGAGGGTTTCCAAGAGATGGGTTGTAGCTGAAAGGGCATCCATTGCATAAAAACTTGCTGGATAAGTTGGCGGTTCATTCAATAAAGTGACTAAGCTGACAAGAAAATGAATGAATGAATGAAGTTACATATAAACGGTTGAAGTCAGAATTCTTGTTTAAATATTTCCCAAATGATGTTGAACAGATTCAAGAAATTTTCACAGTATGTCTGATAAAATATTTTCTTCTGGGGAAAGTCTTATTAGTTTTATTTCGGCAAGAATAAAAGCAGTTTTGATTTTTTTAAACACCATTTTAACAATGTAAATCTCGTATAACACCAAACACAAAACCAACAGAGTTTACTGAAGCATTTTCTCTTACAATGTTTCTGAAAATCCTTTGTACTCCCAAATCAAACAAGGGATTTAAATATTTAAATGTAAAAATGACTGAAAGGTGATCAATAAATCATTTAAATTTATAACATAAACATTCAAAGATTTTATTAACCTCATCAGCAACACACATTTATAAGAGAATCAAACCAATGAATACAATTAGATTAAAGAAATAATTGTAATAAATATAAAATAGTTTGATTAAAATAAAAAGATTACTCTGATTAAATAGGTTTCAAGTAAATTATACAAAACTTTATTAAAATTAATAGGCCTAATTACAAATGTGAATAAAACTGTTACTAATTAGATTGAAATATACAGCATGCGGTTTATATCAGGGATGCTTCAATACTTGTTTTTAGCGCCCTCTTCTGGAGACTCTGTGCACTTCAACATGTTTCATGCTTATTCAGTGATGTTTGTTGGGAATCGAGTCCTCTGAATCTTTGTAAATGCAGTGCATTGCCCCCTCATCCTGGAATACTCTTCAGTCTGAACTAAAAATGTCTGAGCTCCTCCCAATGACATCGTTACGCTCTATGCTTTTTAACAAACAACAACAGTGAATTTCTCAATGCATGTGTTTTCAATATAATGAAATGTGGTAGGGCGAGGCAGTGGCGCAGTAGGTAGTGCTGTTGCCTCACAGCAAAAAGGTTGCTGGTTCGAACCTCGGCTCAGTTGGCGTTTCTGTGTGGAGTTTGCATGTTCTAGCTGCCTTTGCGTGGGTTTCCTCCGGTTGCCCCACAGTCCAAACACATGCGGTACAGGTGAGTTGGGTAGGCTAAATTGTCCGTAGTGTATGAGTGTGTGTGGATGTTTCCCAGAGATGGGTTGCGGCTGGAAGGGCATTCGCTGCGTAAAAACTTGCTTGATAAGTTGGCGGTTCATTCTGCTGTGTCGACCCCGGATTAATAAAAGGACTAAGCCGACAAGAGAATGAATGAATGAATGTATTCTTGGCCAGGCCTCCCTTGTAAATGAGATCTTGATCTCGATGGGTTTTTATCTGGTTAAATAAACTTATATATTATTAATTTTTTGTTTTTAGGTTGACAGCTTATAAATCCCCAATTGTTTACAGTAGATGCTTAATTTTGTGTGTGTTTGAGGGAAGCAATACATCCTTTACAGGATTGGAAAGTCATGATGAAATGCGATTTAAATTAGGTAAATAAGCAGTTTATAAACAGACTAATTAAAGATTAAAATGCCTCACTGAGGAGGATATATTAGAGGACTAAATATGTTTACTAAAAACAGCAGTCTGTATGTCTGTAAAGTGCTTTGAGATGCTTTGGAGGGCAAAGTTCATTTTGCTGTGGCGACCCCTGATTAATAAAGGGACTAAGCCAAAAAGAAAATGAATGAATGAATTTTTGTGTGTGCCTCACACGGGTAATTGGCTTGACAAACCACCTGTTGAAAACACACACTTTTATCTCGCTGACACTTTAACTGAACAGTTTTGCACATTAGCACCAGACACTTGCACCCCATGTCTGTATAAAAACATTGTGCATTTCTGAGTGTGCCTCACACAGGTCAGTGGACCTGACAAACTGTAACCCAGCTATGAAATTGATTTACTGAAAAGGGGAAAATTATCTACTGGGTCTGAGCTTTCTAAAGTATATATGAAATTTCAACACAATTTACTTGAAATCTCGGGTTCGGGATATCTCAGCTTAACGACACAATATATTTATGAATGGTGTGGTCAAATTTTACGGATTACTCATACTATAAAAAACCCATACACAAGAAAATACTTTTGAGTTTGCTGTATTGCAAATTTTCTGGTCTGTATCTGAACTGCTTTTCAGCCCTTATGAAAACATACTCAGGGATTCAAAACAAACAAAATTAAATAAATACAATATGTTGACAGCAATTCAGCCCTTTTTGAAAAAAAAAATAAAACTATACAGAAGTAGGAAAATACAGATTTAACTGTCTAAACGTCCCAATTTCAATGAAAACCTCAAAGTCCTGAATGTAATGTAAAACGTAGTTCAATGAATGTGAATCAGTGTATGTGTTCCTACGAAAATCTTTGACGATTGAGTGATGACATGCGTCCATCCAAATTGGCAGAAATCGGCGTACAAGTGACGTCAGTCACCCTTGACCTCAATTCCGGTTTTTAGAAATTAACTTCTAAATGTAAATTTATACATCTATAATTTTTTTTTTTACATGCCCATATGTTGTGCATTAGGTTAGGTAAGAAAATAAAACAAATACATATATTGTGACAAAAAAAATAAATTAAGAAACTCTTAATTACATGTCAAAATAAAACAATATTTAATACTCAAACATTTGAGTGGGTTACAAAACCACCCACACTCTTCTCTCCATATGCACCTGACACTTTACTTAAACTCTTACAAAGTCTCAACATGTTTTACCTGTGAATGTATCATCAATCATGCTGCACTACTTGTTTTCTTTGACTTTAAAATCCTCCTTTGCACAATATCGTACACAATACTTGTATAGTCTCAGGTTGTGTGTATAGTTAAGTATGTGTATAGTTAGCTGAATGCTCTGTTATGTTAGTTACGTCCAGTGTTGTGTTTGTATTTGATTAATTTGTGTAGCACTGTGGTCCTGCGAGTCATGACACTTTGTTCTCTGTAGGTCCACACATGCAGCTGAACGACAATAAGCTTAACTTGACTTGACATAAGGGTGAGTAACTAATGACACAGTTTAACTTTGGGCCGAACAAGTCCTTTAATTTAGCTATTTTTTCTTGCTATACCTTTGGTGTGTTTAATCTCTTGTCTGGTGTGTTCTTCTGTTGTCTCATTTATTTTATTTCTGTGATATTTTTTTCATAGCTGTATAACTATGACATGCATGGAACTGTCTTTCGATTTTCAAGAATGTTGCCTCTCAGGCTGAACAGACAACAGATTGCACAAAACAATAGATGGTGCTCAGAGCGAAAAATAATGATCAGATTAATATACTGCTCAAAAAAATTAAGGGAACACTTGGAGTCAGTGGCGGTTCTAGTTTAAATTGCACCCTGGGCGAACCACCTAATGCTAATGCCTTTGCAGCCGCGACCTAGTACTGGCCAATATACAACCCGATATTATTATTAATATACAATTATTATTCCAAATAAATGTTACGTCTTACACAAGTCTAAGGGAAAATATAATAAACGCAACAATATTAATTTAAAGAGCACTAAACTGGGACCAGTCACAACACAACAAAGAGTAAAGTTCCAAAAGTTTATTTACAAAACCAAAGTCACACAATGAGTGTTAAGGAAGCTCTAGCTTCAGGGGTCTGTTCTTCATACCTCGCTTAAATGATCCAAGATTATTTGGCAGATCCTGGATCTTTTAATCTTGATAACTGATCTCTCGCTAATTTGGTTCTTCAAACAAGTTCGCGAATCAGATTAGGATGTCTGGATAAACTGATCTGAGATTGCTGCGTGTGTTGTGAAGGACAGATCTACCGATCCTCGAAATCATGATCAGCAATGCAACGATTGGCTGACGGCACAGCAGCGTAATGACATCATCTGATTAATATTCAATTATCCATGTGAGCTAAATTGTATCAAATTAGCAGTAAACGGCTTGTTAAATATGACACGCAATAACCTTCCACATTTGTTGTGAGCTGCAGGCTTTACACTTTCATGTGTCAAGAGTATTCATCATGTATTTCAATGCAAATCAGTGTATTTAGTTCTACATTTAGAAAATATTTTCTTTATTATAGTAGCTGTTTTTTAATCGGTGTAAAGAATAACTGGTTGTTTACAAAAGCATTTTGATATTGGTAAAGGCGTCTGCAACTTTTGTGAAGCATCAAATCACCAGCATATTAACTATCAAAACATGTTTATGACTGCATAAATGTATTATTGCTTTAAAATAGTCACATATTGTGCATTTCTATTATACACAATTTGTACTAAAGCGATCTAAAAAGTTCATATCAATAAGTTTTCTCTTTGCACTTTCATTTCGAGGGTGCAGATTGCATAAGTTTTATTAATATGTATAACTTAATTTATTTTATTAATGACTATAACTTTATATATATATAGTTAAAACATATTTACCATTTTCCCAAGTGTGTATAACTACTACTGTAAGAAAATATCAGAATTCGGAACATACTTTCTGTATTATCTTAGCTTGAACTGAGCCGATCTAATCCTGTTTATATGAATTGAACCTGCTCCCGGTCAGGTTTGACCTAGCAGAACTGTTGCTATGACAACAACTCTCGGATCAGCTTTGAAGAACGAAACGATCCTGGATCGTGTCAAATCGTCAATATCCAAATCCAGCTAACTGAGCACTCCACGTACGAAGAACAGACCCCAGGAGGGGAATAAAGCCAAAATAACAAACAAAACAGGGTTCTGTCTGGGAGTAAAGCCTCTAAATAAACTACAAGAAAACAATGATGAAAATCAACAACAAAACTACACTGACTCCCTGACTGACCCCAAAACAGGAGAAAAAGTCCAACAAAAAGGAATGGCCGTCCACCTCCTTACTGCTTCCTGGGGGAAAAAGCAAAAGAAAGAAATCATAGGTTAAACCGTGGTAATGCTCTTAGCCACAACAGAGAACAAGTACCAATCATACACAAGTCAGATCTTAAATCTCAACAGTTCAACTTTTCAACAGCTCTCAACAGCTTTAATTTCACTGAAACCCCATCTAGTGCTCTAGAGAAAGGTTCCTCTCTAGCTCCTTTCTCAACATCCTGGGCCCGGTTTTTCAAAAGTAATCCACTAGGATTTAGGATAAGGGATTAAATCAAATCTTGAAAATGGGTTTTTTTAAATAAAAAACGGATTACATAATCGGATTAGATCACGTAATCCAATCTTGGTTTTGATCCGGATCAAACCTTTAGTTTGGGTTTTTCAGACCTTTTTTGTAGGATCTGGATCACTTTGATCCAAAAAACCTGGATTAAACTGATCCCATCAGAAGGGTGGATTCAGCGTAGATTTCATGCCTAAAATGTAAGGAAAACTTTAAAAATGTATTAAATAATACTATTTTTGGATCATGCAGTATCTTACGAGATATACTATTTATTCATAAGGTTTTAATTTTATTTGTTCATCTGTCAGGCTATAGTGATTATTGGCTTTAACGTATTCAGTCTTTCAGTATAGGCCTACAGCAAAGTAGAAAGA